>NW_021940918.1:2642808-2671885 GCF_004337985.1 Pyricularia pennisetigena
GCCAGAATGCATCATGACCTCTTTAAACGCCCAAGCTACCGATAAGTACCACCCAATTACAATGTCTTGGAGACGAGTAAATAACACCGGACAAAGTGGGCAGACTAGAGCTGAACCCTGTCAAGCCATGCATCTTAAATGACTTAAATGAGGCCAGGAAGCATAGTGTAACGCTTCTTCTTGTACTTGTCGGGGAAAAGCTGCCTCAATGCCCTTTCCTTCTGTTTCGACCAGATCATCATGTAGTAGCCACCCATGATGATAGTGATGACGGTTGCCCATGACCTGGACACCAGGATCATGCCAATCCAAGCTGTGACTTCAAACATGTAATTTGGGCATGTGACAATGCTGCTTCCGACGCAGGAGGGAATGCCCTTCTCGGTAGTACCAGGCGCGCGCAATTTTGCGAGGTGAAGGTGGACAATACCGTTGCAGACCTCGCCGTAGACAAAGAGCGCAAGGCCCAGGTAGTCGATCACGCTTAGCTCCGAGCGAGCGATGTCCTGGAAGAAAGGAACACCCCCGAAGAGGCTGTAGTTGGCCGGCGCATAAAAGACAAAGCTGCAGGCCAGGCCAGCCGACACCCAGTATAGGAAGCAGTTGCGGAAGAGGGCGAAGAAGGGCATCGTGTTGGCGGAGAAGCGGTGGACAAAGAGCGTCTCAACCTCACGCTTCACAAAGTGAACTATGAAGAGCGCGAACGACAGCTGCTGAATCGTTGTCAGGGGTGGCAGAGGCTTGCCAGAGGCGGATCCTGGATAGCTGCCCAGCGCGGGGTAGATGTAGTCTCGACCTGCCGCAAAGATACAGTGGAAAAGGATCGGGCCAAAGTATTCAATAAAAAAGACCGTCCGCCAGCCAATTTGAGGACCTAGATACCGGGACAAAGAGCCAGCTGTTAGCTAAAGACGTTTCCAAAAGCCGTGCCTAGGGCTATGTTTTCCTTACCCAGATCCTTCACCAGCACCTCTCCAGCAGATACGACATTTGGCAAATCCCTGATCAGGGCCTTGCGATCCTTCAGAATAGAGTTGGTCTTGGGGTCATGGACGCCTATGCGGTTAAAGTCAGAGACCTTGGCCTCTTTAGCCACGGCGCGCTTGACATCCTCAACCGTAGCGTCGGTGGGGAGCTCGATGGACTCGGGAAGACGCTTGAAGCCGCTTTTATTGGAGCGGTTTCGCACCCTTAGGCTCAGTCTTGCAGCCATATTTCGAGCGCGTAACCGTAAACAGGTAGCTGCTTATTATTTAGTAGTATGTATTCGTCACAGTTCTCAAGAACCCATTGGACATGTGGACAAAACTTCTAGAGAGCGTCCAATGAAGCTCATAAAATCTGGCTTGTATAGCTACGGGCCTAGATACCGCACTAGGTATGGAAACCTCGGAAATTGACAGGGATTAATATTAGCCCCACCAGAAATCCAATATGTCAACCCCACTATCTACAACCCTTACCCCCTGCTGCCGACAAAAAGGTGTTGGCAAGTCAAAATCCGCATGTGAGCAAACGGCCAAATATCAAAGTAGGTAGGTAGGGGGCCTTCATCCATCAAATGCAGGGTAGGCAGGATGAAGGCATGCCATACTTCGTGCGCTACCTACCCTTTATTTATTATAGGTACCTCTAATCTAGTTTGCTCTAGCTGCCTATGTTCTCGAATTTCAAATTGAAACGTCCTGTAGGATCAATAAGGAAGGAGGAGGAGCCGTCGTATATAACCGAATATCTTCTGGGTGTTGAATGAGTACACCCTCATATGCTGGCATCTCACGCGTTGAGAACCGAACTGAAGGTAACAATTGATTACATGTCCTACCGGCAGCCCCCGTTTAGTGCTCCATACACCGGCTGGTCGGCAAACCAAGATAGAGATGTGGCGTTGTGCGTGGCTGGTATAAATGGTCCGTGCACTAGGGCTCTTGCAGAGGCGGGATTCGAGCATCACGCCCACCAAATTTGGCCTGAGACGACCTTCGCATTTTATCGACCCCCAATTTTTCCACGCCTTGCGAAATCGACGACCACTCAGCCCACGCTTGCATCTGGTGAACAGCTAAATCATCAGGTACGTTCGTCGTCACCAGCTCCGGCTTGAGGGTGTTTTTTCGAGTTGGGAAATCAACGCCGACAAAACCCACGAAATTCGCTCGCTTTGACAACGGCGGCAGTGCCCCACGAACTTTTTCACTAATTCCTCGCTCGCTGGAAATCAGGAACAGCAATCATGGGTATCTCACGAGACTCTCGCCACAAGCGCTCTGCCACCGGTGCAAAGCGCGCCCACTACCGTGCGTACAACCATTTACCCGGACCCTGAAAAGCAGCAGATATGAGGGACGATTTCATGATCCTTTGGAGGAGGGTTCTGACATGAGAATCGATCAATCTTTAGGCCAGAAGCGTGCTTGGGAGGCTGGTCGCCAGCCTGCCAACACCAAGATCGGTGCCAAGCGGATTCACACCGTCCGCGTCCGTGGCGGCAACACCAAGTACCGTGCCCTTCGTCTCGACTCGGGCAACTTCTCGTGGGGCTCTGAGGGCGTCACCCGCAAGACCCGTGTCATTGCCGTCGCCTACCACCCCTCAAACAACGAGCTTGTCCGCACCAACACCCTCACCAAGTCCGCCGTTATCCAGATCGACGCTGCGCCATTCCGTCAATGGTACGAGGCTCACTACGGCCAATCGCTCGGCCGCAGACGGCAGGCTAAGCAGGCCAAGGAGGGCGAGGAGGTGAAGAAGAGCAAGAGCGTGGAGAAGAAGCAGGCCGAGCGCTTTGCCGCCCGCGGCAAGGTCGACTCCGCTCTGGAGAAGCAGTTCGAGGCCGGTCGTGTATTTGCTGTTGTCTCGTCGAGGCCTGGCCAGTCCGGTCGGTGTGACGGTTACATCCTGGAGGGTGAGGAGTTGGCTTTCTACCAGAGGAAGCTCCACAAGTAAAGGAAAATGATGGCGGATTTTATGGCTGGGAAATGAACAATGGTTTTTACTGCTTTGGTCTCTGGTGGGTGTTCAGGTATTGCTTGATGTGCCCTAGGTGGGATTTCTTTTCTCAGTGTTACGGGAGGGACGATGCGTCGTCTTCGTTTACCCATTACTGCCCACCTAATGGCCGCTTCCTCATTGCATTGCAACCGGGAGGATTTTATGGTCGGTCAACAAAATCCAACAGTGATTCTTCGCGTTACCCCTCTTGGCATGTATTCTCACAGTGATTGGGATTTTTTGACTCGCTAGGCTCGTGAGTTGGCAAATGTTGACACATAGACGGCAATCATAGACCTGTAATAAGTTTTTTATTCAGAGTGCGGTTGCCAGACTGCCTGGTGTGCGCCGAGGTGGACAGCCCCTCTTAAAACCGGCCAGACTACGTCAGAGTCAGGTCTACACTGAGGTCTTGGAGGAACTAGTTTGAATACGGGCACTGTAGAGTGGAAGTCTGACTGACGGGTAGTTTCCTGCATAAAATACGGATCATCAGCGCATTTTAGTATAATGCGCTTTGGTATGCTATCACTGCGGTTGGTGATTCCAAATAAACTGCGCTGAACATGAAGTGAGCCATAGCTACGGAGATGTAATGTACCCGGAATCTAAGGTGCTTTTAGCGGGGGTAGACAAAATGATCACGCCGAGTTATTACGCAAATAAGGAAGCAATGAGCTTTGTTTTCTTCTTCTTCTTCTTCTTCTTCTTCTTCTTCTTCTTCTTCTTCTTCTTCTTCTTTACGGAATAATCTCTTTATGAGTGTAGCGGATAAAGGACGTCAGGTATTGTGACCTTCCAAACAGCCGGCGTCTGGAAATACCAAATTAGGATGTGCAACAACTATTCCATACCTAGCCAGGTAAAGTTTGCCATTGCTGTATATAGGGAGTAACTTGAAAAATTCAACCCTGTTAGATATCAGGTAAACCCTCATCTCTTTTTGTAGATAGTTTTGTAGGTACTGAGCAAAGTTCATATACATCTCATGAGGGAACGTAAAAATACCGCCAAACATTTGTCGCGGTAGGAAATCTCTTAGCTAGGACTAAACCGAGGACTTTGGAGCGCGACTGGCGTGTCCCAAGGTGGGGCTCAACTGACCAAACCACCTTCTCGCACGTTCCTTTATCTCACGAGTGACTGCAGACTGGCAGGCATTTACACCGTGCCAAAGAAGAAGCAAACACGCACAGTCACCGCGCGACCCACCATAACGAACAAACCGGGAGAGCACTTTTGAGCTTTGCCAGGCGTCATCCACAATTACGCAAATGTTAGGTTAGATCGTCACCTTTGCCTGACTTAAGGTATCTCTGTCGACTACCATCCTCATCCTCAGAACTTTACCAAAACGACGCCACTCCGGTCTCGCAACGGAGGACTCGATAAACTCTTTAGCGATAGGAACTCATCGGAGTTTTCGACTTGCCCTCAGAATTTCACAGTCCAGCTGTGGTAATCTGGTTGGAGGGAATTTAGGCTAGGATTCGGCAAGCTGCACTTGTCTTGAATCTTTTTCTCCCTTTTCACCTGGCGACTCTTGACGACTGCCGCTATCAACCGATACACGGCGTATGATTGTGATTCGTCACCACCCCACCAAGTCGTATCAACTTGGAAGCGACCGCTTTCTCGCAAATACGAGACCTACTTGATCTCCTCCTCATCATTCGTTGGTGCCGATAGCCATCGCTCCGCAACTGGAAAACGCGAGTCGGCCCGTGGTAGCGCGGAGTGTCTGATTGTTCATTTGGACACTCCAGCAGACGCAGCACAGTTGTCACGGTGGCAATACCTCAGGGTAGTGGAGGGGGAGCTTTTGGTTTCTACTGCGGCTTTGCCGCCCCATCATCGACATGGGAAAGATCGTTAAGACCCTTCAGCAAAAGCACAAAGAGACTCTGGTACGTCTGACGCGCCCGCAAGCTGTAGTTGCCGTCACCCTCCTGCCACACTAGAGCATCTACTGACTTCCATCGTTTCTAGTCTCCATGGCTGAAGGAGTACGTCGCCAAGGTCGCGGAAGCCCCGCTTCCCAAGATACCACAGCTGCTTGCCGAGTTCCCTATGACATGGCCGTTCCCCAGGGGCGATCTATATCACTGGATTCCACTTCTCAATCGTTTCGATAACATACTCGAATGCTTCTGTCTCACCTATCAGCTTGCTGAAAGGCCACAAGATCGGGATTTCACATGTGAGATTCTACTGAAGAAGGGTGCTCCCGTGGAGTATTGCGATGATGCGGTGTGGACTGAAGCCGATCTGGCGAAGCTTGGCTATGGTGCAGATGGCGACAGTCACCTAATCATCACCATACTAAAATTCAGCAGTAAGCTTTTGGAGCACTGCGGCAACCGCAGCATATATTCATCAAGCTCCCACTTAAATAGCCTCCTGAACTCAACCTCCTTCCCCGTCCTAAGAGCTACCCTGGAGGTTGGAATGGAGCTTGCTCAACGTTATCAGGCGTCCGTCAAACGAATGTCGCACACTCCTCGTGCTGTGGGGGCGGCACTTTTGGCCAGCCATTACAATATTGACTTGGACAGGGTCCAGCAACTGGCACAGCCTTTCGTCAAGACTCCGATAATAGGGTTCACGGCAGACTCGATCACGCCGACGACTCCAGGCTCTGCGAGTGCAAAGGGGAAAGAGAGGGCGCAGCCGCCCACAGCGAAAAATGCTGCTCCAAAGTATGCTAATGACCTCACGTCTCTCGCAATCCCCGATGAGCAAGGCCCTGGGTTCTGGAGTGGCTGGGGTGACGTGAAAATCACCTATTATCCCAAGCCTGGTAGTCAACCACCTGCGGCAGCACTTGGCTCCCAGCCTGCTGGGGAGCGAGCTCATGCAAACATGCCCTCGACACCGACTCCTCTGCGGAGGAGTAGCACCATGGGCTCGCATCAGCGGACCCCACGCGGTGAGCGGGCATCCGCGGATGATGTCGCCTCTCCGGTTTCTCCTTTTCTTCCCAGCTCCGGCGGCGATGAGACTACCAAATCGCCGCAAAAGACATTCGAGTTGCCTCAATCGACAGTCTTGAACAAACCAATCCATGAAATCATGGCGCGGTGTCCGGAAGACATGCCAGAAGCCTCACGCTATGAAGTCTTGAACCGACTAAGGGTTTCCAGGGCACTATTGGCATCGCCATCATCACGACAAGAGGCATTGGCTGTTCGCCTACTCGCCATTACTAACTTATCGTACATACACCCAGAGGCTTACTTCACGGAGAAGGTCCTCAAGCAAGACAACGACGAACCTAGACGGTATCAGCTTGTGTATCAGCTTGCAGATCTCATTCACCCTGTGCCTGAGGGCAAGCCTAGTGTGCCTGTGTGGCTACAGACGATCGCGTTAAAGCTACTCCATGCTGTATCTAACTTTTCGACAAAACACTCCGATGTTCTTTCGGCTCTCAACGCCAACGTTAATCATGGTGTCCTTCTCTACGTCATCCGGAAAGCAGTTGCTGGCATGCGTGCGGATACTGGCCACGGTTCTGATGCCGAAGAAGCAGAAGCCAACGATTGGCGAGAGGCGTTGTTCGCCCTAACTCTGCATATGTCGGTGTCTGCCCGGTTTGGGACTGAAATGATAGGAGCTGGCATAATGGACAACCTTGTCGAGATCCTGGACATTCGCACGCCCGTGGCCGAGAGGTTCCATGCCACCGCTCTTAACTTCCTGGACGCATTAATATACACCTTTCAGGGCGCTTTCCAGTCATTTGTGGACGCAAAAGGCCTGGATAGGATTTCTGAGCTCACGGTGTTTATGGTGAACAAGGCCACCGAGCTGACCGAGGCCGGCAAGGGCACTCCAGCCAATTTGCGTACGAGCACTGTGGACTATGAGATCCCTTACCACCAGCAGCAAACCCTCAAGTGGCTTCTTAAGTTCATTCACCACATTATGACAAGTTGGTATTCGTTTGGCGGCAATACCGACCGCCTTCTTCGTAATCTTGTCGACGACAGCAAACTCCTTCTGGGGCTTCGCCACATTATTGAGCACATGGGCCGTTTCGGCTCTGTCGTATGGACAAATGCTATGATCATCATCAGCGACTTCATCAACAACGACCCCACTAGCTTCGCCGCCCTGATGGAGTCGGGGCTGATCAAGAGCTTCCTAGAGAGCATAACCGGTCGCGAGCTATCTTCAGACCTATCCGAGCGTTCAAGCGATACGACTGCCTCCGATTCGAGCAACCCCACCGAGAACAATGCTGCAAACGCAGCAAACATGGAAGACAGTGAACACGAAGACGATTCTTCACCTGCGCCCAGTGTATCTCTCCTGCCAAAGGACTACAATCGCCCTCACCCGCCCACGAAGGAGATGTTGGAATCCAGGCGTGTTGATAAGCCTGCTAACCACATTTTGCCCTCATCGGAGGCTATGCAAGTCATACCTGGAGTTCTGAACTCAATATCTCTGAATAACATTGGTATTAAGATGGTCGTTTCATCCGGGGCAATCGAGAGCTATCTTCAGATATTCGAAAGCCCGCGACATCTTCAAACAATGGAAGCTGAGAATGAGATCGCTGCGAACATTGGCAATAGCTTCGATGAGCTTGCACGTCACCATCCAGCCCTTCGTCCGGTGATATCTAATGCGGTTCTTGATATGGTGGCTTACGTGTGCCACATGGGCAAGGAGAAGGCGACCAAGTCTTCTTGGGGTGTACACCTGTTGGTGCCGGGACCTAATGGAGATACTCTAGTGGCCGACGAGTCTCTCCTGGACAGAGTCAAGCAAGATGCCCTGTCCTCTCAGGATGTCGAGATGACTACGGATGATTCAAGCAAGTCTAACGGTGCAGACGAGGGGAAGGAGCAGACAGTGAAGACAATCACACCATATGTGCATGCTGTGTCCAACTTCATGACCGCATACACTGGTAACAATTCCCTGAAGAAGTCTTTCACTCAAAAGGGTGGAATCGAGCTTCTGCTTGACATGGCTGAGATGCCCAGCCTGCCTTATGACTTTGCTGATTCGCATGCATTGAAGATGCTCCAGCATGTCATCTCCCTGCTCGTGGAACAGTGTCCCATTATTGGATTGCCTTCTCTTCTCAGCCGCGCTCAAACTGCTGTGGACGCCTTGGAGCCTCTTGTCAAGCATCATGGCGATCGTACATTCTTCGAGCCATTTGTTCGTACCGACTTGTCTCTCAAGGAATGCGATAGCAAGGACATCGAACAGCTAGCTCAAGGCACCAAAGTTGTCCGGGCACTTTCAACCACGCAGTCCCTTGTGAAGACTCTGTACAACTGTCTGCCACAGAGCAGCCGGCAGCAATCCATGGCTTTCCTGCCGGTTAATGTATTCGACTACTACGCTCGCCTTATAGAGAAACTGGGCCCACTTCTTCAAGCCGTTCTTGTTGAGGAAATGGCTGTTGCAAAAGCTGTGCCGGCACACTGGCCGCATCATACACCACTTCTGGGCGCGCGCCCAGCGGTGGTTGAGGCCGCCACTACTGCCTCAGCCAACGTCACTCCTGAAAACAATGACGCAGCCGTCGAAAATGCTGTAGCTAACCCCGCTGCGATCGCGTTGGCGTCAAATGATGGGAAAGAGGATTCGAAGAAGCCGGTCGCAACCGAGGAGACACAATCTGCGGCATACAAGAACTTCCAAGCACTACAAGGTCTCCTGCACTCTGTCGTGCCGACATCATACCCATTCTTCCAGAGCCTAGGCAAGGCGCTCCTCCCTAGGCGAGAGCGGGACCCCTGGATTCGCTCCCAGCATCTCTGGATTGCTGAAGTGCTTGCGAAGACCGTCTCGGACCAGCTGAAGGTTGTGAAGACTCTCTCTGTTAAGGACCTTCACTACTGGGCAGTCATGCTCCACAGTGTGGACGAGATGTTGACCGATACACCCCGCCACGGCGACCGAAGCTCGGTACAAGTCATTATCCCCGTGTTGTTGGCATTTAAGGCACAAGGTGGATTTGAATCCCTCCACCTTGTACTCCGTCGGTTGGCCGAAAAAGCATCTGCTGAACCATCAGATCCAACTGATGGAAGTCCACGCCTCGCCCAGATCGGCATGAAGAAGATTCTCGATCTTTACCTTACAGTTGTGACAGGCAAGCGCATCATGGAGTCAGTAAATCTCATCAACCTAACTAGGGCCGAGTCACGTCGGGATGCCATGCCTATTGCTTCCCAGCTTGTTGTCGAGCTCCGCGCAAGCATACTGCCAGTCATTCGTGAGATTTGGGAGTCGTCTCTGGTCGAGAGAGCGGAATCAGGGGTGGTCATTAAGATTTTGGAAATCCTACGCTCTATCAGTCTCGCTGATGAGGAAGCTGCCGCCCCTAGGGCTACAGATAAGGATCAAAGCACAGTTTTCAAGCGGGAAAACGTTCCGTTCGACTGGCCCGCAAAGCGCGGACTTATCCTCAACCTGGCCGCGCGAAACAAGAGTGAAGACATTGAGCTCATTCGAGAAGCTATATATCGTTCAAACGGAGCGTTGGATCTCGCCGAAGAGTATGTGTCAGCCCACAAAGCCAACATCGCCGGCCCTCGAAACCCCATACCTCCTCAAGACGCATACCGGGAAGATTATGCTCCTGAGCCTACGGCTAGGTCTGATCCTGAGCCGCCTGCTCTGCCTCAGACCCGAGTGGAAGGTGACGACGCGATGGTCATCGATCCTGTCCCTGGAGAGGTCAACCATGTGGTTCATCACTCTCTGCGGAACGAGCTTGCTGAGCGACCTACCCCTGGATCCCAGAATGGCGAAGGGGATGAGACCAGTACAGCCCCAGATGGGCTACAGCAGGCAATAATCGAACCTCCCAGCACAGCAGTCGCGCCACCACCCACGACAGAAGAGCCATCGATAACTCGGGCATTTGAAATCTTGACATCCGAGCGCGAGAAGCTCAGGGATAATCTGATCGAAAGATGCCTGGACGTTATTCGAGCCCACCCGGATTGTGTCTATGATGTGTCAATGCTGATCAGGCTGACAATCTTCCGCCAAGAGGACAAGGCGAGCTGTCAAGAAATCGGCGAGACACTGGCCAATGCCTTGGTTTCTTTCGACGTTGACAACAAATCCAATTCCGTCAGTATCGCGGCATATGCTCACCTCCTATCCATGCTACTTCAAGAATCAGAACCATTCTTCCAGTCTATTCAGGGAACTCTTAGGGACAATGTAGAGATGTACTTGAGTTTCTTGAGAGTCTCAGGTGACGACCTTCCATCTTGGATGCCTTACATCCTGCTCATCCTCGAGATACTTTTATTGGACGATGAACAGCCAATTAAGGCGGAATGGTCTCCCCCTGGTCCTAACGACGAAACCATCAAGGATTTAGTTTTGCATGAAAAGGAGTCGAACATCAGCAGGGAGAATCGCGAGGAACTATTGAACTCGATCCTTGACATACTCCCTAGGGTTGGAAAAGATCCCGTGCTCTCAGTCGCCGTTTTGAGGCTTTTGCAGATTCTCACCCGTACCCGTGAACTCGCCAAGGTGGTAGGGGAGAAGAAGAACCTTCAGCGACTCTTTGCTCTGGCCCGCCAAGTCGTGCCACTAGGCTCAGTGAAGCTTAGGGAAACAAAGATCAGCTCTTATATGATGACCATCCTGAGGCACATCGTGGAGGATGACGAGACCATTCAACAGATCATGCGCTACGAGATTCGTCACTATTTTGAGCTGCCGCAGCGGAGCGGGATGCGGAACTATGACCTGAACAGCTACCTCAAGGCTCTGGGGCATGTTTCTTTGCGGAATCCTAAGCTGTTTATTGAAGTTACAGAGGAGATGGTAAAGATTTCGCAGTGGAAGAATGACTCTCCAGAGGGCAAGCCGAAAGTTTACCTGGCACTTAAGCCTGCTATGGATTCGAGTAAACTAGCAGAGCCTGCCAAGGACGATTCAGTGGAGCCGGCGGTGCAACAGGGCACCCGAGATCTGAACATCAACGACGTCAAGCCATCAACTGAGTCTGCCGACAAAGAGATGACGGACGCCCCGAAGACTCCTGGTCCCGACTTGAAGCGACCGATTGTTGAGAATCCGGATGGAGTAATACAGTTCCTTCTTGACCAGCTTCTTAGCTTCCAGAAAGTGGAAGACGTCGAGTCAGCGCCCCCTGCACCGGCAGTGAAAGAGAAACCAAAAGAGGGAGCGAATGCATCGAGCAGCAATGCTAGCGTAGCTATGCCCGAATCTTCACTCGCAACCCCGTCTCCACCTCCTGACCAGGCAGGCGACGAATCAAAAGATAACAAGCAAGCGAAGCAGCAGTTCAAGGCCGAGGAACACCCCATGTTCATATACCGGTGTTTCCTCTTGCATTGCCTCTCAGAGCTGTTACATGGCTACACTCGCACAAAGATCGAGTTCATCAATTTCAAGCGCGGCGCCCCTCTGCTCACCAACACGCCAGTCAAACCTCGTTCCAGCGTGCTGAACTATCTCCTGAATGACCTCATATGCCTGAGCAGTCTACAAGCACAGACAGACACTTTAGCCTATAAAAAGAAGGCAGCCACGGCTGAGCAAGCCCGTCTGGTCCTGGCCGCTCTTGTATCTAAGACAGCCGAGAAGCCCTCTAACCGTCTTGCTCGTCGTTTTGAGCCCAGCGAGGAGCAGGATCTCAACTTTGTTCGCAAGTTCGTCCTAGACACCATCTTGCGAGCTTACCGCGATGCATCAAGCTCGGCCGAACCTTTTGATACACGCTATGCCAAATTGCAATCTTTGGCCGAGCTTATGTATTGTATGATAGACGATAAAGAGGTCAAAGATCCAACCATGTCACGAGCAGGGACAGATAACCTTCGTACTCAAGCACAACTCAAGCGGCTTATGTATGAAAAAGGCTACATAAACGCGCTGACCTCATCCATTGCCGATGTTGATCTTACGTTTCCTGGTGTCAAGCGAACGATCAGGCACATTCTGCGTGTCATTCACCTCCTCACCACAACGGCCTCTCAGTTGAGCCATGATGGGGTTCTGCCTCCTAATCTGGCCGATGGTGTAGACGACGAAATCCTCTCGGCTTCTTCCCTGTCAGACATGGAGGAGGAACGAGAGGAGACCCCTGACCTTTACCGAAACTCTGCTCTCGGAATGCTGGAGCCTCGAGAAGACGACGATTTTTCCAACGATGATTCCGATGACGGTAGGTTTGGCCACCAAGCAAAGCTGCAGGCATTTCCTCGTGGTTTCTACTTACTAACAATTGCATAGACGACGAGGACATGTATGATGATGGTTACCCAGACGAGATGGAGTACGACGAAGACATGTCCCAGGACGACGAAGAGAATGTCAGCGACGACGACGACGAGATCGATGGTATGGGGCATGTCGAGGGCTTACCTGGCGATGCCGGAGTTGTCGAAGTCATCATGGGCGACGATGACGACGATGACGAGTCTATGGACGATGACGAGGAAGATACGAGCGATGAAGATGACGAAGATGACGAAATGGACTCGGGTGACATAGAAGAGCTTGAGGAGGTCGTTGAGGAGATTGTCAATGGGGAAGGCAGCCCAGTTGAGGACGATGGTGCGTCTGAATGGGAGAGCGAAAGTGAGAATGACGACGAAGACGACGACGAGCAAGACGAGATCGATTACGAAGGCGAGGCTCAGGATATTGACGAGGCACGTCTCCACGGTCTTGAACCTGGACAACTATCTCTCGAAAACTACCGGGATGTGGTGCGCGCCGCCATGGGTACCGACTTTATTGACGATTTCCCGGCCATCGATGATCGTTTTGGCGAGGAAGATGAGGCTGACGATGGTAAGAAATGCCACTGCTACTTTTTAAAGGGTCATGGACATGGAGTACCGTTGTTAACAAGACTCTGTGTAGACGACGAGGATGAAGAAGATGACATTGACGAGGACGTTTTTGTCTATGACCATGGGAATATGGGTAAGTACACATGTATCCTCGAAATCGGTTTGCCTAACTGACAGTATCCAAAGACGGTGGCCCACCCCCACCACCACCAGATGGACTTGGATGGGACTCTTTGATTGAACATCCAGTCGGCAGCCATCGCCAGCGTCCCGGTATTCGTAGCCCCTTTCCTATCACCCCCAACGCAGTCGTTATTGGCGGAGGACCAGGGGATCGTATGGGAGGTACGTTACACCTGCGCACAGGAGCCGTCGCTCACCTCGCAGTTAGTAGTAGGGGGAAAGACTAACTTGGCTGCCGTCATAGACTTCAGGAATTTCTTCCGACCTACCCAACGGAGTGCCGCCCCACAGGCTCCTACCAACGGCGATGATATGGTAAACCCGCTTCTGCGTCGCGCACATGGAGCACGTGAAGCTTCTCCTCGCCCTGTGACAGGAGGCACGCTTCGGTTCCCATTCCCTCTTGGATACAGCGGCCTCGGTGACAACCCAATGTCATTCCTCAACGATCTCCTCACCCACATGCCCCAGAATCTGGCGGCAAGCGCCCGCGCCGGCGGGACGCATCTGCAGCTGCAGTTTGCCCACGATGGCCCCCATGGGCCCGTCCACGAGTTTCATATACCTGTTACACATGCCCGAGATTCGCGGAATGACAGTTCCAGATCGCGGGATATCTACCAGGAGCCCCACCAAGCCGTGGCATTTACACCTGTTGCTACCATTGAACGTTGGCACGAGGAAGCGAGGATGGTTTTTGGGCCCGACAAGATACAGCGTCTCTACGACATCATTTTCTACAAACTTGCGCCCCAAGCTATTGCTGAAGAGAAAGAGCAGAAAGCCAAGGAGGCGGAGGCCCGCAAAAAAGCTGAAGAGGCACGTAAGCTGGCTGAAGCTGAGGCTCGCAAAAAGGCCGAAGCCGAGGCAGAAGCCAAGGCGGCCCGAGAAAGAGAGGAAGCCGAGCGCAAGGCCAAGGAAGAGCGTGAAGCTGCAGAAGCTGCGCGGGTTGCTTTGCAGGAATCGCAGTCCGGATTACACGCAACCGAGGGCCAAACAGACCAGTCAGGCTCCGGGTCGCAGGCCATGGAGGGTGTTGAGGCGACGCCGACGGTTGTTACCGGCTCGGGCGCTCAGGACTCTGCTGCTCAAGAGCGCGTAATGACGACTATTCGTGGTGAAGAGGTTGATTTGACAGGTCTTGGAATTGACCCTGACTACCTTGCTGCCCTTCCAGAGGAGTTCAGGGAAGAGGTGATTGCACAGACCTTGACGACGAGGAGGTCTGAAGCACGTCAGCAGGCCGAGAACACAGGCACAGGGCAAGAGACCGAGGCTTTCAATGAGTTTCTCGACGCCCTGCCTGCTGAGCTTCGTCAAGAGATTATCCAACAGGAGAACCAGGACCGAAGGCGCCGCGAGCGCGAGGAATCTCGCCGTCTCGCCAGCAACAACGCCCCTCAGGACATGGATCCAGCCAGCATCCTGTTGACATTCGATGCTGCCCTCCGAGAGGAGATACTCTTGGATCAGGGTGAAGAGCTCGCAGAACACCTGCCACCAGATTTGCGAGCACAAATGCGGGCCCTCCAGGAGAGGAGTGGGCCTCCTCGCGCTGCCGCTCGTGTGCGTGACCGACACCGTGAAATCCCGCGCGAAGCTGGCCGTATAGCCGGTGGGCAATCACAACCCCCAGTGGAAACCAAACCAGTCAGGCAACCGGTGCCACAAATGCTCGATAAGGCCGGCGTAGCCACTCTCCTTAGACTCATGTTCATCTCGCAACCTGCCAACATTAGAAGTCATCATTTCGCCATCCTCGCTGACGTCTGCGAAAACCGCCAAAATCGGTTGGAGGTGATTAGCACCATTCTTCAGATCCTTCAGGACGGCAGCACCAATATGGATGCTGTCGAGAAAAGCTTCAGCCATCTCTCGCTGAAGGCCAAGCAGCCCAAGGACAAGGACCTGCAGCAAAGAACCCCGAACAGCCTCAAGCGCTCCGTGACCGGCCTTACCACCACGTCGGTGATCCAGCATAACTCCGACGTCTCCCCTCTCATGATTGTGCATCAGTGTCTGGATCTTTTGGTCGAACTTTGCAGGAACCCGCACATACCTCCTCTGTTCCTCACCGAGCACGAAACTGTCGGTTCATCCCTTAAGCGGAGTCTTAGCCGCAAGGGCAAGGGCAAGGAACTTAGAGCCCATAAATATGCAATCAACTCGCTCCTCAGCCTTCTCGGCCGTAGCTTGGTGATGGAAAGCTCTGCCGTCATGCAGCTGCTCGCAGACCTCTTGAACAAGGTCACTTACCCACTCCAGGCCCTGGATCGGCGCCGACGTGAGGCAGAAGAGGAAGCCAAGAAGCCATCGCAGACCGAAGCCTCTACTGCTACTGGCACCGCTCAGCCCCCGGTAGAAATGGCCTCCGAAGCCCAGACAAGCGGCACAGCGCCTTCTCAGACCAACGAGAACAGTGCGGTAGCAGACACACAAGACGATCTCAAGCCAAACGAAGGATCCAGCACACAAGACGCCAAGACAGCCGATAAGAAGTCCAGGTCGTTCCAACCACCAGTTGTACCCGTATACAATCTGACGCTGGTGGTCAATATATTCGTGGCACGCGAGTGTAGCTCAAAGACCTTCCAGAACACCATCTCAACCATCAAAAACCTCTCCAACATTCCAGGAGCCAAGATTGTGTTCGGACAGGAGCTGGTCCGACAAGCTCGCCTGTTGAGTGAGAACATCGTCCGGGACTTGGATGACTTGCTCCCCCACATACTCAAGGCCGAGTCTGGCACAGAAATTCAGGGTGTGGCTCTTAACAAGTTCTCGCCTGGTGCGTCTGAACAGAACAAGCTTCTTCGTGTGCTTACCGCGTTGGACCATCTATTCGATTCCAAAGTCAAGAAGGCAAGCGAGTCCGGTGACTCAATGAGTAACGACGAGAAACAAGAATTTATCAGCTCGTTATATCACAACTCCACCTTTGGCACGATGTGGGATAAGCTCAGTGCGTGCCTCAGCGCTATTCACCAACGCGAAAATATGGTCAATGTGGCAACCATTCTACTTCCTCTCATCGAGTCCTTGATGGTGGTTTGCAAGAACACAACCTTAAGTGAGGCGCCTGAGTCGCAAGGCCCTGCGAAGGAGATGCTGCTCACGAGCCCGCCACCTGAGGATCGCATGGCCGGTCTTTTCTTCACTTTCACTGAGCAGCACAGGCGTGTGCTCAATGAGCTTGTTCGCATCAACCCCAAACTCATGTCGGGCACCTTCTCTCTACTGGTTAAGAACCCCAAGGTCCTCGAGTTCGATAACAAGCGCAACTACTTCAATCGCAGCGTCCATGCCAAGACTGGGAACCAGGCACGGCCTTCCTACCCTGCGCTTCAACTGTCAGTGCGTCGCGATCATGTCTTTCATGACTCTTTCAAGTCGCTCTACTTCAAGAAGGGCGAGGAAATGAAGTACGGCAAGCTCAACATTCGCTTCCATGGCGAGGAAGGTGTGGATGCTGGCGGAGTCACTCGCGAGTGGTTCCAGGTGCTTTCGCGTCAGATGTTCGACCCCAACTACGTGCTCTTCATTCCGGTTTCTTCCGACCGCACAACATTCCATCCCAACAAATTGAGTAGCATCAACGACGAACATCTCATGTTTTTCAAGTTCATCGGACGTATCATTGGCAAAGCACTATATGAGGGCCGCGTGCTCGACTGCTACTTTAGCCGCGCGGTCTACAAGCGAATTCTGGGCAAGCCGGTGTCAGTCAAGGACATGGAGTCGTTCGACCCTGAGTACTACAAGTCGTTGGTATGGATGCTCGAAAATGATATCACGGATATCATCACCGAAACGTTTGCAGTGGAGGACGACGCTTTTGGCGTGACCAAGACTGTCGACCTGTGCGAGAATGGACGCAACATCCCAGTCACCGAGGACAACAAGCACGAATACGTCCGGCTGGTGGTTGAACATAAGCTGCTTGCTTCGGTGAAGGATCAGATGGCGGAGTTCCTTCAAGGGTTCCACGATATCATTCCTGCAGAGCTCATCGCAATTTTCAATGAGCAGGAGCTGGAGTTGCTCATATCCGGACTTCCAGACATCGATGTGGATGATTGGAAGGCTCACACTGAGTATCACAATTACCAACCGTCGTCGCAGCAGATTCAGTGGTTCTGGCGCGCAGTTCGGTCATTTGACAAGGAAGAGCGGGCTAAACTGCTGCAGTTCGTCACGGGCACATCAAAGGTGCCACTCAATGGCTTCAAGGAGCTCGAGGGCATGAATGGCGTCAGCAGATTCAACATCCACCGAGACTATGGCCGTCCAGACCGCCTCCCGAGTTCTCATACATGCTTCAACCGTGAGTACCCCCAACACCCTGAAGTTTGAATGCAAGCATGACCGAAGCTAATATTTGTACTTCTCGGCAGAACTGGACCTCCCTGAGTATGAAAGCTACGATGTTCTTCGCAAACAGATCCTGAAGGCGATTACTGCGGGGAGCGACTACTTTGGATTCGCGTGATTACGAGGTGGCATCCTCCCAGCGGGAGCGTTCGGAGCCGGGGAAGAAAGGCTTGGTTGCATGATCAACAAAGAAAGAATAAAAGCCCGAAAAAAAGAAGAAGAAACAAAAAACGATAAGATTATAAATACAGGCAGGGGTTAGGTGGCATATTTGACCGGCGCAGATACAATTTTGTCAGGGCAATTTGCCTTGCTAGGGAACCGTTATGGGTTATTGAATGTTTTAGTTTGGTCGTTGAGTCATTGGCGAAGGATATGGCCGGCCTGCCATATTCGTGCCTCGACGATACATATCATCAGGAGTCTGTCTGAGCTTTTTTCTTTGGTGGTGGGTTTGTAGACTCTTCGGCACCTAGATGCTCCCAGTCTTGTCGGCACGTACATGCTTTAGGTAGCTACTTACTTTTTGATGGGTAACTGGACTATGGGCAGCAAGATCCGAAGTGCAGCCCGGATCCCGCTATACCTTAGTACCATTGCCTTTTCTTCAAGTCTTTAGATAGATCTAATTTGATGAATGAAATATTGGCCGTGTTATCCAATCGCGTGTAGAAAACTTTGCTTGTTGAAAAGATTAGCACGGCATGGCTGTAGGTTGAACATTCAGGGTATGACCGGTATCCGCAGGTCTCTGCAGCCAAGGTTCCAAGACGAAACCCGCCTCGCATGAGGCTAGTCTAGCTTTAATTCTGCATTCGTTTGTGCTAGTGTCTCGGTCACGTGGCGTAGAATATTACATTGGAAGCAAGACTTGAGCCGCAGCCATAGGCAGCAATATCGGGGGCGGCGAAGCATTACATGTCTTACAGTCACTACAGTCCATTACAGTAATCAACAGATCAGCACAAGGTTTCAGGGGCCACACCATCTTCACATTGGTGGGAGACGCGTGGGAGGATTAATCAGACCGCAAGTAGGATACGATGCGGGAATGGGGAACGACCCCAGTAGACGATAAAGGAGGCGGAGGCTTAAGAACAATGCACGAGGAGCCAAAATGATTAACTGACAGATTGTCAAACAACATTGTGGGTGGGTGGGCGGAGTGAGAAACCAAGGAACATGAACCCCACCTAGCTCTGTTAGCTCCGGTAAGGAGGACCCAGCCGCTGTAGTTTTTGGGTGCTAAAGAGAAGACATAGAAGAAGAACTGGAAGAAGAACAAAAAAAAAAAAAAGTCCAGAGGACCTAGATTGAATGGAAAAGAGGAAAAGAGCGGCAATCGGGGCTTCTCGACGAAATGATTGAGTGATTCGATTGAATGGAAAATGGGTGCGGGGCATTGTCCTGCATGCGAGATCCACCGACCGGGTTGGATAGCTGCAGGGGTTACCAATGAAGTGCGGGTTTCTTGAGAGGGTCCAGGGGCATACTTAGCTCGCCAGCAAACAAAACAAAACAAAACACATCTAATTTACAGTACTATCGAGTAACAATTAGTCAGGAAGACGAGCGAGAAAGAGAGATGGAGCAAGGGATATAGGAAAGTATCGTCTACTTCTTGTGGTCAATGCCAAATCGGATTGATGCAGATTTTCTATAGCATACCTACCTCCCCTATAGGTAGGAAGGTACCCTCAATTGCTAATCTCCAAAGAGAGTCTGTGGGCGTCCTGCGAGTGTTGCAGGAATCGGAATCGATTTTGTAGCAAAGCAACTCGTCAACCAGCCACAAGACGGACTATGAGGTACTTATTATAGGTTAGTTCTAGACTACTGTAGATCTCCCTCCCGGTAGGTGCCTGTCTCCATGCCTGTCTGCCTGCCAACCAGCATCTCCTTGCCTCAAGTACCGTACACAGACGGAAACCCATGATGACCTAATTAATTATTGAATGAACGAACGAATGACCGACCCCTTCTCTTTCCCATGCCCAGTCTCTTCGCCAGCCTCTTCCTACTCACGTCAGACAGACAGCCTGGAATACAGTACCAACAAGAAATTTAGACTAAAGGATACCCTCTCCCTGACCCTGGCTGTAATTATATTCCAAACCTCATCCGCCGCCACGGCCGACCCTGTCAATTCTCATTTTTGGTTTTCGAACGAACACGGATCTCGTCAATAACACTAGCCTCGACTGCTGCACGCACAAACCTGCAGACAGGTACCTCGCTCAAATAAGGATAGCTACCTTATCTTAGCCATCACCCCCGAACACCAGTCTCCTCCTTTAGCGCCGCATCACGTCGTATGCAGCTTAGCCAAGGTGCAGACCAAACTGCCACCGTGTACTGGTAGTAGCAAAACCAACGACCGTGTCGAACCTTAACGAAAAAGTTTGGCACATTTTGGTCTCCCGTATGCCGCTAACAAATCCACACCCGAGGCAGGCGAGGGTTCCTCCCTGGACGGGGTGACGCGACAGAAAGCAATCATTGCCAAGAAAATTAGCGGTGGGAGAAAGAGAAGAAAAGACATAGGGACCAAAAAAAAAAAAAAAAAAAAAAAAAAAAAAAAAAAAGGACAAAAAAGGACAAAAACTTCCCGACGAGACTCGACGGAGGAATGAAGGCAGTGGAGGGCGGAGACTTACCTGCCTGCCAAAACGCCCCATATTCCATGGAGTAAAGCTTGACTACGCCGACCCTTCAGTAATAAACCCCACGAACGACAATTGCTGCCCCCCAGCCGGTTGCAGACAAGACAGAGTGGCATTCCAGCTTGAGTAGCTCCAACCAACCCAGGAAACAAAACAGAATGGCGGACCAGGTCAACACGACCACAATGGAGTCAACTGCGCCTGTGACAAGCGAACCGGTACGGCCAGTGTCGCCTACAAGTGACTCGGACAAGGAGACGGTACGTTGAGAAAGGACGAAGCCAAAGGCCCCCGTCACATCCCGTCACTTCATCCCTCCTTCCCACCCACGACCGGACGATACTAGAACTGGTTGGAGTTTTAAAACATACCCGCCACGGCCGACTGTTTGTTTCGTCCCTGCCCGTTCACTGTAAACCAGCATTGCATTGCAAGCCCTCATTTGACTCAGACTCTGCATTCCCTTCAATTCTCTCTGTCTGCGTGTACTATTCTCCAAAACCTCAGCGCCACCTCAAACTGCCCAACCCAACCCCCATGACCTACAAAGCTCCTAGCCACGCGTGACGGGAGTATTGAACAAGACGTCGTCAAAACAAAATCGCACTCCTACTTTTTGCAAAGAAAGAGCCTCTGAGAAGGATTACCAGCATCAGACAACTAACGGGGGCTTAAAATGGCTCTTTCACAGGATAACTTTGAAGATGCGCCCGACACAGCCTCGATCCGCTCCTTGACGAGGAGAAAACCGTCCGCCACGCAGCCTGTTTCCGACGATAACCAGTCCGAGCTGGCAGCAGCCTTCAACAAAATCAAGAATAAAAAGGCTGCCAAGGACCAAGGCCCGAGCGATGCTACAAAGGACAAAGAAACCAAGCAAGAGGCCACAGATGCAGACGAGGCCACCGAGCCAGCTGCCGTCTCACCACCGTCACCAAAAGTACCGCCAGTTTCCAAACCTTCCATCGATGACGATGAAAGGCTTCCAGAGCCAGTCAGCACGTCCGAGCCTAACGGAAAGCGAATATCAAAGGCCTCTACCAATGGAGAACTGAACGAAGTCGACCTGGACGACAAAGAACAGACAACTGCCCCAGTAGAAGCCCAGACCCAGACGCCCGCCATAAAGAATACGCCCTCGCCTACTGGAGCTGCAGATGAAAAGCCTGTCCTGGCACGGGAGTCACCTAAAACCTTGTCGCTGAGCAGCATCACGAATGCACTGCCTTCCATGCCTTGGTCTCCCCCTGCCAACGAATCCCCCACAAAGGCCATGACGGTCAACCCGCAACCGCCCATACCGCCTCCGATCACAGCTCCTCCTCCGCCTGCCACTGCTACGCGCAAACTGACCAGCCCCTTTGCTTGGCTATCGCGAAACTCTACAAAGGACAAAGAGGCTCCGGCACCACCTCCCGTATCCCCACGCAGGAACACGGCTAGTTCCGTGACAACTCTAACCAGCAACCCGGACATACTTGGTCGGTTGGAGGAAGAGGGCAAGAACGGTGGTGCGGCGGCGCGGAACACTCTGAAGGACCGCTTTAAGCTTGTGCGGATGCGTGAGGAGGCCGGCATTACCCTTCCAGAAGACGACAAGAGCCCTGCGACCACAAAATCGACTACTGGTGTGTCTAGCCCGGTTTTGAACACGACGGCCGACGACAAGGAAGGTTTGGCTGTGCAACAACCGCCTACGTCACCCCTACCAAGTAGTCCAAACAAAAGCCTAGCGCCGGGCACCGCCTCGGGCGTGGATGCCGCAGTCGCCGATGGGCAGCCTGTGGACTGGGACCTGTGGCAGTCGTTGGTCTACGAGGGTCACGCCGCTGTAGCCCGAACAAGTTCCGAGGAACTAAACAGGGCCATTGCGGTGGGCATCCCGAACGTTATCCGAGGTCTTGTTTGGCAGACATTGGCGCAGAGCAAAAACGAGGGGCTTGAACATGTATACCGCGAGTTGGTTGCCAGGGGTACAGACAAGGAGAAGCCTAACAACAGGCAAAGTGGTAGCTCGGTTGGTACCGGTAGCAACACTAGTAACCTCAGCATTCAGCAGCGGGGCGAGACGGCGTCTTCGGCATCGTCGGTCCACTCTGATGGCGGAAGCTCGGGTGGCGCAGCACCAGCTGTCGATCCCAAAGAAGCCGAGGCGGCTGCCGCCAGGTTATTGGCAGAACGCAAGAAGCGTGAAAAGGAGGAGAAGATGGCCCTCGCAAAGTTGGAAAAGGTCATTCGCAAAGACTTGGGCATGAGGACAAGTTTCTCCAAGTTCGCAGCGTCACAGGGGCTTCAAGAGGGTCTATATGGTGTCTGCAAGGCATACGCGCTGTTTGACGAAGCCGTTGGGTATGCGCAGGGCATGAATTTCCTCGTCATGCCGCTATTATTCAACGTGAGTAAATGGTCTCTTTCAATTCTAGTCCTACGATGGACCAACTCACTCCAATGCTTACATTCTATACGAAATACGCAGATGCCCGAAGAAGAGGCCTTCTGCCTACTAGTGCGGCTGATGAACCACTACCACTTGCGTGATTTGTTCATACACGACATGCCGGGGCTTCACAAGCACCTCTATCTGTTCGAGCGCCTTATAGAGGACCTCGAACCGGCTCTGTATTGCCACCTCCACCGCAAGGGCATATCATCACACCTGTATGCGACCCAGTGGTTCTTGACCCTCTTCGCCTACAGATTCCCGTTACAGCTCGTGCTGCGCATCTACGACCTCATACTGTCCGAGGGTCTCTCGGCCATCCTGAAGTTTGGTGTGGTGCTCATGCAGAAGAACGCGGCTGCTCTGCTGCAGCTCTCGGATATGTCGGCACTGACGGCTTTCCTGCGCGATCGACTCTTCGACGTCTATATTGATGTTGCTCCTAGCGCCGGTGGGATATTAGAGAATGGGTTTTTCGGCAGCTCATCTTCCAACATCGACAAGGAGGTGTATAGGGCAGACCAGATGGTCCGGGACGCTTGCGAGGTCAAGATTACTCCAGAGATACTTGCAGCATACACGGAAGAATGGGAGGAGAAGACGGCGGCGGAAAGACAGCGCGAGGCTGAAATCACTCGTCGCGATGCCGAGATTGAAGAGCTGCGAGCCATAAACACGGCCTCTGCCTTCAAGATTCGCCGACTCGAGGAGCAACTTCAGGTGCATGATAGCGAGCAGGCCGCTCTGGCGACGCAACTAGTGCATTTCAAGGTGGAGAACCAAGAGCTTCGCGATGAGGCCGAGTCGCTACGGGAGCAGACCAAGACCCTCCGGACCCTACTCGAAGAACAACCAACCGAGCTCGAAAAGGCATGGACCGAGGAGAAGCAGGGTCTACTCGCCAAGATGGACAAGGTGCACGAGGAGAACCGAAGGATTCAGCAAGAGATGTCAGAGATGGAGCAGCAACTGGTAAAGACCAAAATGGAATATGCCGAGGTAAGCAACTTCAAAGTAACATTCAATCATGGCAATACGGTGAACACAATTCTCCCAAACAGGAACATTTTGCTAATTCGAGAAAAAAACAACAACAAACAGATCAACTCGCAACACGAGACTCTGACAAGGAGGTGGACGGATCTCAAAAGGCAATTCGCATGAGTTGGCCCTGTTCCTCTCTCTCTCTCTCTCTCTCTCTCTCTCTCTCTCTCTGTCTCTATCTCTTCTCTCGATTTCTACTGTACCGGTATGATTATGAAATGACGGTTATGCATGCATACTTCAGAACAGCCTTTGGCCAAAGGGAACTGTTTCAACCACCCAAATCCTGTGTTTAACTTGGGGCATAATTTTCATCTACACAGAAAATTACCCCTTGCCGTTAATTCTAAAAATGTAGTTCTGTGAGACTTGGAATCAGACCAAGGCGTTTTTACTCTTGTTTCATTGTCCATCGTTCTATATCTTCCGCATGAGATGCTGCCATGGCGGCGGCACAATCAATAGGCCATCCCTCGTGGAGTTTTTTTTTTTCGTTTCTTTGTTTCTTTTTGATTGGGTTCGCGTCCTTGAGGACAGGAACAAATTTTTACATTTTTTTTCGAGTAGATAAACAGGGTACATCCTAGGTGGCATAGCAAAGAACCAAGGGTTCCCACTATGAACTGGACGCATAAATTTAGATTTATCATTTGATCTGAATGGGGGAATTCTAGGAAATTAGTATGCAGTAGTTTCTCCCACACAGTTCATGCCCTGTGACTATGGGATGACATGACGACGAAATAGCTTGTCCTTCTGTTTATCCGAGGTGGACAGGTTCAAGAAGTTTAAACAGGGACCCCCTATCTTTAATTGTTCTCCCCTTACCCATCTTTACAGTGTCTAAATACAAGTGAGAAAATAGTGTACCATAGAGGATTTTGTAACTGTCCAGTGTCGATAGATCAACAGGGCATATATTCAACGCCATCATAAGTAAATATAAACCGGTATTCACTCAATACCGACTTCTTTTTCTATTGGATTAAAAAAGCACATAGACACTTGGATTAAAGTACAAAATGTTATCGGGTTGGGAAGGGAATTTGCTGGGGAATTTTGTTGAATGAGACAAAGAGGTGGAGGGGGTATCAATGAGCTTTCCCATTCTATAACGATTTGCAAAGAGGCTGGAGAAACCGTGACGAGAGGAAAATGGAAAAAAAAAAAAAGAAATAAGGAACAAAAAAGTGGTTGTATGACTGTAGCGGCCGACGACGTTGTCAGGACGTAAAAAAAAAGAAAAAGAAAAAAAAAAACCATCGAGAATAGGATTAAAACGCCGAGTGCTTGCTGAATGCCCAGAAGGAGAACCCAGGAAAAGGATGAGGCGTTTAGAAAGTTGAGAAGAAACAGCAACTAGAACGGAAATCAAAGGAGGGTAAAAGACATGAACTCCAAGCTCTTGCGCTGAGCACTACTCGCTGATTTTTTCTTCTTCTTCTTTTGCAGGCCCCAAACGACGATCACACAAGCCATCAAGACTACTCTCCAGAATGCGTCACCCAAGAAGAGAGATGCTGTGATATTCCCCATGCTATACTTCTGGCTGCGACAGCGGGGGCGCGGGTGAGACGCTCCTGCTAGACGCGACGATGCTTGGCGTGGCTGTGCCCGTCGGGCTCGCACACACGCTCTCGCCAGTAACAACGGCCGCCGCAGCGACAGCCTTGCGCGATGCGCGCGCCGCGTTCACCCTCTCGGTCCTGGCAGCGCGTTCCTGCTCCCTCTGCTGAGCCACCTCACGCTCGGCAGCCACGGCGGCTTGCCTCCGCGCCGCCACGTCCTCCCTCTTGACCAGTCTCCTGAGACCCTCAGATGCCTGGACCAGGCCGTCGATGCTGATGGCGTGGTCCGTCATCTGGTGGTTGATGTACGTGTAAACCGCCGCTGGAGAGGTGCACTGCGTGAGAAGCTGGGTTTCGTTGAGCTTGAGCAGGGCGAGGGCCACTTGGAACAAAAAGGTCGAACCATCGCCTGCCAGGGACAGAACGACGTCCCAGACTCGGAATAGAGCCTCGGCCGAGAGGCAGTCGGTGAAGACGGATAGGAACCACTGGAACGTCATTGTTTCAAGATCTATTCCCAGAGCGTCAAAGTGCGCCGAGAGCCGGGGGAGCACCTCGGCAACGTACTGCCGTAAAACTTGTTGGTCCGCTCGACTGGCAAGTAGCGAGTGGTCATAGTAGCCCGCAGGAAGGATCTTCTCGACAAACGCAGCCAGGAGCCAGAAAGCATCCTCCGCAGATGGCGTCACGAGCAACAGGTTTGCAGCAATCAGGTTCATGCCTTGACAGTAGCCAACCTCGGGATTGCGCCGAGAGTATGCAAGCAGCACTTCGTGGAGCCTCTCGACGCCGGCACCCTTGCGAAAGAAAATATTGTCCGTCAGCGTACGGTTGATGTCAGCCCGGATCTGCGTCACCACGTCTGCGTTGTCCTCGGCAATGGGCCGAGAAACAAGATCATCATAGTAGCCGGGCACTCGCAACTCCAGGGCACCCGAACATTCGGCCCAGACCTTGGCACGAAGCGTGACGGGGATACCACCGAGAACGAGACTGCGGAACTCGCTCCACTTGGCGCGGCCTACTTTGCCCTTGTTTCCAAGGTCTGCGATCCCGATCAGCTCCCCATCGGCAAGCTTTGTCTCAGGCATGCGGTGAAAGCGCGCATCTGCAATTGCAGAGTCTCCCACCTTGCGCCGCTCCGCCCGCACCTTGCGTAGGAACTCGTTCCAACGGTCCATCCGCTTCCTCTGCAGATCATCGTGGAGGCTGTTGAGCTGGTTTAGCAGCTGCTTCACCGGCTCGGCCTCGTCTCTGACAAAAGTCGCCGCCGCCGCCGCCGGCTCCCTCTCGGAGGCGACTACTGTCGCGTCGCCCGTGTCGACAGCCGAAGTCGGTGTGCTCGCCGGTGGCACGAAACCGCGCTCTTCTGACGTAACTATGCCGGGCACGGGTAACCCGGGGGATTTGGGGGCATCTGGACCCTCGGTCACTTCGATACCCGCAGCGCCTGTGGCGGGGGTGTCGGAAAGTAGCTCGGTGGTGCGTTCCGCCCCCGACTGAAATGTCACAACCTTCAAGTAATCATACCATCTGTAGCTCGACTTGCCTTCCTCGGTAGAAGACGGAGAACCGGGGCGGCCTTCGCTAGCGACGTCCCATTTCGAACTGGAACTGTCTTCGGTGATAATGGCAGCCAGGTTGGGTTTACCGTTCTGAAGTAGCTCGACTCTGTTGGACCCGCTGCCCCTAAACTGACTGGCCAGCTGCGCCGCCCTTTGCCGCTTCTTACGCTGTTGATCATATATGAAGCCATATCTATCCGTGAGCTCCCCGGAACCCCGGTAGTTATTATTCATTTGGGATAGGGTCGGCGGCTGTCCCTCCAACGGAAGGATCTTGTCCATCTCGACCGGGCCGTAGCTCTCCTGCCGGGATATGTTCTCCAAACTTGGACTCACGACCATCGTATCCCATCGATCCTCTGGTCGAGTGCGGCCGACTGCACCGGGCGGCAGGGCAGTTAGTGTGCCTGCTGTGACCCTCCGCATCGACATCAGAGATTTTGGCCCACCCTGAGTAGAAACCGTACGAGTCGACCCGTTCGTTCTTTGGCTCGATACAGACGAGGTCCGTAGGGATCCTCCGGCTGCAGATCCGGAACTGCCTGCCCTACCACGACCATCCGCGATCTTGGCGCTGGCGGCATTGTTGCCGGCAACCAGTCGCACCAGAGTCGCAGCAAAGGGCATGGAACTCTTCCTCGCGGGGGTCGCGCCGTTGACGATGCTGGAGGCCCTGCTTGAACTTCGGACTGACTCGCCGTCGGGCGGCGTGAACAGATCCTCATTTAGCGTCGGGCGCCTGTCGGCCGAGGACAAAGCGCGAATGACCGTCTGCTGGGATCGTTCCTGCTTGGGGATGTCTCCGTTGACACTACCTGCGCGACTATTCCTGCCACTGCCCCCGCCGCCGCCACCCCAGAAATAATCTTTTATCATTTTCATGGTCCCTTTGTTTTGAGCCTGACTGTCGGTCTCGGCAGGAGGAGCACCATTGCTAGATGCACGCACCGTCGCCTGACCAGCAGCGTAGTTACCAATGTCCTGTGAGACGCTGTCTGTCATGGCATCGCTCATCAGATCCGAGACTTGACGGTTGTGTTGGCCCCTCGCGGCATCGTGTTCGATAGCACGCAGGCGGGTCTCGAGGTCTAGAGTTGAAAGTCCGCATTCCAATATGATCTTCCTCAGGGCACGTTCCCTGTCGCTCGAGCGGATACGCAACGCCGAGATCTGGGCGTCACGCTGGGCCAGGTCTTCGGCAATCTGGCGCACCAGTCCAACGGCGCCGTGCCTGGCAATGAGACGGTCGATGTGCTCATCGTCAGCGAGGTGCAGAGCGCCGGGGATTTTGTTGGGGGTGAGCGGCGGCGCATCGTCGAACAGGGCGTTGCGGGCTTGACTGGACGAAGATGTAAACGTCGATGAGGATGCCTGCGGCTTGGGCGAGTTGGCCGTCAGACTCGCAACGATGGACGATGCGGCGGATTTTGCCGACGCAACGGCGGGCCTCGGCGGTGAAGGCGATTTGTTGGCCGTCTCATCGGGCTTTTTGAACAATAGGGACGAGGCGCCATCGAGGGAGTCCAGTGGAAGTACAGGGCGGTCTTCTTCCTGCGGAGATCCGGGCGAGAAAGAGGGAAATGAGGTCAGAGACTTGTCCAGGGCGTCGACGGACGATGTCGTGGTGGAGCTGGACGGGTTAGAGACAAGCTTGGCCCTGCGAGAGGCGCGGACAGTAGAGCGATGGCTACTCCGGCTCCTCGTCGACGCGGCCGAGATCTCGGAAAAAGAGCGCTCAAGAGGCGCTATGGGAGCCCCGCCGTCCATCGCGCGGCACTGGGAGCACGCGCTGCCATCGATCGACTCGACTCGGCCGTTTCGTTCGTCTAGACCTTTTTGTCTTGGGGATATTTGGTTCCTGGTTGGGCAATTGTGTTGCTCCTTTTTGGGGAAAATGGGGGGTTTCTTTCTTCGTCTTCGTCTATTCTTCTTGTTGACTCTTTAGTGAATGACTGTCGCTAAGTCTGATCAAATATGGTTATATGTAATCGTTCCCAAGTCAACTAATTTCTTGTCCTCTGTTTTTGATATGCTCTCCTTTTTTTCCCTCTTTCTTTCTCTTTCATTTAATTCTTCTTTCTTCGGTTCGTTGCTTTTTTAGTTCGTGCTACTCGCGGCAATCTTTGATTACCTGTGTTCACCCCCCTAACAAAAAAACAGAAGTCGCGCTAGGAGAGTACTTGTTGCTTTCTTGTATAGTTTGGGCCTGTTGGAAAAAGAGGGGTGGAGCTGGTCTCGTCTGGTCTACTCAAGAACGTCAATGCGATGCTAAGTTGGCCAGAAAACACGGGGTTTGGGGTGGTAACAGAAAGAACCTCGCAGTACATGACGCACTTGTGACTGCAGGGGTCTTATAGGCTAGTGGGGCAGAGAGACGAAAACTCAACCTTTTTTTTTTTTTTTTTTTTTTTTTTTTTTTTTTTTTTTTTTT
>NW_021940918.1:2672006-2680008 GCF_004337985.1 Pyricularia pennisetigena
AAAAAAAAAAAAAAAAAAAAAAAAAAAAAAAAAAAAAAAAAAAAAAAACACGCGACGCGTACCCAGAAAAGGCTTTAATGCAAAATTACTCCTTGTTTATGTTATGCAGTCCCGTGTCACGACGTCTATCGATCTTGAATTCATCCTTGAATCATGGCGATTGCTTCCTTTGCACAAGTCACAAGACGTCTGATTCGTCCATGTTCCCATTCTTCGTCCTCTTCGAAACCTCGTGTTTGTCGTCTATGAACACTTGTAGAATTTAAGCTCTGGCCGTACCATGGACAGTTGCGTGACTCCACAATCTACTTCGTACTTCATACCCCCCAATAGGCTATTGCGAAGTATCCATGGCATCCGGATCAGCTGCTGCAGCTCGGGCCAACTCCTCAGACGCTGTGCCATCAGCGATGGCTGCCAACTTCTCCCTTGCTGCTGCCATCCTCTCCGACTTCCACTTCTCAATCTCCACCCGCAGGTCGTCACACGGTACGATATCTTCAATAGACATTGGTTGCCGAGTGAACGGATCTTTCGGGTCAGAGAGTAGATGCTGCATGATCGTTGAACGGTCCACAATGTTGCCCGACGGCAGCCTCACCGGGTCTTTCATCAGATCACTCATGAGCGGATCCTCAAACTCGGCCGGAACCTCGCCAAAGTCCTGTTCCGCTTGGTCCGCGAGTTCCTTGGCAGCCGCAATCTTGACCGTCAATTGAGACCACCTGCTAAGCTTTTCCGGATCTGCGAATCCTCTGTTGGCCATGATGCGTGACGCAGCCGCGAACGTCTCGGGCTTGTATGACCGTCCGTCTCCCGCCACCGCCTCAATAAAGGCCGGCTTTCCGCCCAAGTTCAAGTAAATATCCGTGATATCTGCGAGGAGTGTCTTGGGCTGGAATCGGTACTGCTGTGGATTGTCCACCTTGAGCTTACTCGACTTGGGCCCAACCAAAAGCTCCAAGTTGTAGTCAAGCATGCCTGCCAACCGCTGGACGATCTCCGGCATGGTAAAGGCATCATCCAGTGTATCGGTGAAAAGCTTCATCATCGCGACCGTCTGGTTGGTGAGATGCATGTACGATGTCGCATGGCCTTCTGTGGTCTGTAACTCATCCTGCTTCTGCCTCCTTTGCTCTTCCGACATGCCACTTGCCTCCTTGAGCTCCACCTGAAGCTCGTGTATCTTTTGGAATTTGCTCAATGCTTCATCGAGCACATATGTCGCGTCGTTGAGCAGCATGTTGACAAAGCGAACGAAGAAGGGCTTGTTGATCTTGCTCTGTTCTCTCAGTTGCCTTGAGTAGTGTGGATTGGGCCACACTTTCTGGATGATATAGGATATCTCGTATCGAATGTTGAACTTGTCGTAGAACGCAGAATTCGCTCCGGTGGACTCACACTCGATATAAAACTTCATGAGAGCGTGAAGCAGATGGTCATTGGCGAATTTGGAACTCATCAGTACGTCAGTCATCACGCCGCTCTTCCAATGGCGGAAGAACTGCGTCACTCCGAAATAGAGAAGCGTGACCAGGGCTGCCTTCATGTAAGGATTTCGGATGTAGTCCGAAGACTCCAGCAGTGTGACGCAAAGCACTGTCAGTTCGTCACCAACAGCTGATAAAAGGATTTGTGGCATTGTGCTGTAAAAGTCTGTAAGTATATACCCCCAAGAACAGATTGCCATCAACAAACTCACTTGAAAACAAATTTGAAGTTGTCCAGCACAATCTGCAGAGAATATTCCGGAAGACAGCAAAAAACCTCTGGAGGTGGACTTGGAAGAGGAACCCTGTGGGACAAAGTTAGTATCTGTGGTGGAAAAGTGCCTTTAAAGGGTGGTGAGCAAAGATGCCAACATACTGTAGCCGCTTTCCCGGAGTATAATCGCTTTGGCTTGCGACCCTGAGAAGCCAAACCGTAACATATCTCATGAATGTTATTGATTTCGCCTGCATCTTCTCGTCGGTCAATACACCGTTGGTCGCGTGCTTCATTGCCACACTCGTCTCCAGCGCATCGCGGTAGCGGGCGGTACGTAGGTCAAATGCCGCGAGCTGTGTCGGTCTCTGTGAAGGAAAGTGTGTAATTAGCCTCATGCTTGTGTGCAAGCCGGAATGCCGCAGACTGTAGTGAGCAACGGATTTTGGGCGGTGCCTACTGTGTTGGCAAAGTTTTCCCGCTCTGTCTCAAACTCTTCAATGCTTCTCCTGAAGTTTCTGATGGCCCTATCCATGGTCTTCATCTTCTCGCTGATTGCTTGGGTCCCGTAGTTGTGTGCCGCCAAGCCAAGGAAGAAAATTTCAGAGATGAAGTTGTTGGTTCCCTCCGCTTTCTCGGCGTAGAAGGCGTCGGATTGCTGTTGATCGGCATTGAGCTTTGTTTCCTCCTTGATGTCCACTCGAGGATTTCGGCGCAGATAGTCGATATCTATGCGGTCAACCTTGGTGAATGTCGTGTCCATAAATGGCTGACATAGCTCATTTACGACAAATGTCACATTGAGCATGAAACCGTCCGATGAGACTTCCTTCGGGTCAACTTGCATTGCACGTCGTTTATGATTCGAGTTCACCACATGAGCAAACCAATCAAGAACGCGACCTCTAACCTCCTCGTTTGCCCGTACAAAATTGTTGATGACGGACATAAGGTCGAATTGATGAGCGGATAGTGTTACTTGGACCGCATTTTGGGCAGTGCGGACAGCACCCTCGTTCATGTTGTCTGCGTTGGGAAAGTAAGATTTGGCCATGTCGCTCTGCAGCGGGGAAAGACGGAAAAAGGGACCAAGCAGTGAGTCCAGCTCGATTCTCGGGGCAGGAGCTTGTTTGTTGACGAAGCGCTCATCCTTGACCAAAGCCTGCATTATCTCCTTGTACTTGGAGAACATAATCAAGACCTAGCTCCAATGGGTTCAGTAATCCGGTCATGTCGGCAAGAAGGTGGACGTTGCGAAATGGACGTGCATACATTCATGGCTGGTCTGTAGTCGTCCGCCATGGTCATATTGGCGACTTTAGCGCTGATATCGACCATGGAGCGGACAAGGATCTCGGCATAGGATTCGTCCTCATCGAACCTCGACACAAATTCGGCGAGAAAGTCCAAACAGATACCAGCCTCATTGTCCATTCCCTTGAGGAGGTACGGCACGAGCGTGTCATTTCTGGGTTTATCCTCGCGTCTAGATAGCTCCGACGTAGCAACGGGTCAGCGAACATACAACAAAAGCGGTGAATCGTGATCACGAACCCAAACAATTCGGGCACCGTGAGCGCAAATAACACGTTACTCATGCATAATCGCCTAGCCTCCTTGACCAGTTCCAATCTTTCAGGTGGCGGATCACGTTGCATGGCTGGTGATTTCGAGAAGCGGAGTATGCGCTTCCAGCATGGCAACAGGTAATCTAGCAGGGGCTTGTCGTCAGGAAAGGCCGAGGCTGCTTCGAGTATGGCGCTGTCCAGGTTGTCTTGGGACAGCAGAGGCCTCCGACCCTCGACTTCAGCATTCGCTCCATCCTCTTGCAATTCACTCGCGAGGTTTGGCAGGTGCGTCAGAGGGTGACCGGATATATCGGTCTTTCTGCTTGGGTCCAGGGTTACTCTGAAGAAGTGCGAGATGGTCCTATCGGCCCAGTCCTCGGGAGACTCCTGTTTCTGGATCTTCTGCGGTCGCACTGCAGGCAAATCAACATCCGACTCTGGTCTTTTGGGTATAATGACGCCCTGAGGTTTGGTACCTTGTGATGCCGGCGTTGCTGGCTGCGCTACCGTCTTTGGGGCAGGTTGGGAGCTGGATGGTGCTGGCGCTGCAGCGGGTGTTGATGTTTGGGAACCAGCTTCCAAGGCTTGTCTGGTGTCGTTGTCTTGCGAAGTTGATGCCGTCAAAGGCAAAGGCTTGTCGTTTGAGGGCTTTGGGGATTCGTTCTCTTTAGTATCAGGCTTGCTTTCTGACGTCGTTGCCGAGGTAGACGAAGTTGTCGAGGCACCCAGTTTCGCCAGCCGCCGGGCTCGCATCTAGGAACATTACACAAAAAGCAAAATTGTTAGATGTGTGGTATCTTCCGCCGGAGAGGCTCACAATGGGACCTCACCTGCTCTGCGGACGGCAGTGTAGGCTCAGGCTCCTGCTCGTCGGGACCCATTCTTATTCTCTTTGAGGAGGACGGCGGCGGAACTCGACTCGAGAAAGTTGGCTCTGTTGAGGGTTCCACTGCGGGATCACCAGTAATTCAAAACGTTGTGATGGGAAGGGACGTATCACAGATTAATGTTGATGTTTTGGAGGATAATGATAAAACTACTGGCTGACTGTAAACGGCTCTCTGACGTACTGGAGCCGCGTCTCTATAATAGTCTAGGCTGGGACTCAAGGCTTCGCAGGCAAACGAAGGCCGGGTCTGATGTTGCCAATGGCGGGGGTGAACATGGGGAGCTCATCATTTGGCCTTTGCCCGTGCCCCACTAAGTAGGCAGCTTAAGGCGGTTAAACCAAGTGGGGCCGACCGGGCATAGAAGCTTTATAATTCATTTCATCTTTGCTCCGAAATTCCGGGTGTACACATTAACGAGCAGAAAAAGTTCACGCAACCGAGCCGATAAGAAGCCACATGAACCTTCCACTAGCTACTGACATTTGAGTACTGAAAAATGTCACACGGACGGAATGGTTCAAGTCAGATGATCTTCAGCAGTGAACGGTGCATACATGTTTTGGAATTGATTGCTGTTCTGGCCTGAGCTCCACTCTTTTAATAGAAATGATCTATCCGTTGGTTTGGTATTAAAAGTTGAAAATGTCAACAAGTCAGTATCGTATGCCTCATACATATGCGCCAGACTTTTAACATGAAAAAAAAAAAATCCTCAGAAACATCCAAGAAAATAACAGCAAGTCATAAAATCATTGTCTGGTTTTCAAAGTGCTCCATGCAAGGAGTCTCATAAAATTCATCGAAGCCAAGCTTTCGGCGGGATGCGAATCAAAGACGTGGAGGAGTGATTGCGTGCGGTTGCATCACTCCATAGTTTCCTGCAGGATCAAACATCCTATCGTTCGCACTAGTGCCCTGTCCGCTTGAGCCAGGTTCAGAGGCGGTCGCCAAAGTGCCACTTCCGACCGGAGCCACTGCATTCGTGGTCGCAGTGTTGAGCCGATTCATACTGCCACTGTACATGGATTTCTGGCGAGCGATTACAAACCGCAAATCCATACCGATCCCGGCAATGGCTGTCCGCAGCTCCGTCAGCTGGTCCTGCACAGGCAAGATCTCATTGACAAGCATTTGGCTTTGCCTTGCATCCTGCTCGGCCAAACGCCGTTGCAAGCTTTCCACACGCTCCTCGCAGCTCGTCAGACCTGCAAGTATGAAGCCATGCGCGTCGTTCTGCATGCCGTCGCCACTGTATGGCGCGTAAGATAGGTTTGCCCATGAGCCCCTTGCAGCATCTCCCCTGTTGTGCCCAAATGTGTTGTCTGCTAGTGAACTATCATCGCCTGAAAGATGCGCTACAGAATTGTTACGCCTTGCCGTGCTCGAGTTGGTTTCAAAACCCGATCGGGTTGCCAAGTCTGTAGATCTGGAGGAATTGATGGCATTTTCGCCAGGGCCTGTGCGATGAAAGCTCTCTTGTCGCTCTGTCAAATATTGGATAATCATCTCTTGCCGCTCAAGCTTCATCTGCTGGCTATCTGCCAAATCTCGAAGTGAAGCCATTTCCCTTCGAAAGCTCTGCTCCATACGCGCAACGGCACCAAACGCACAACCGCGCTCATGTTCCCCGATGAGGCAACGTTTTGCTTTATATGTGCACCCAGCAGCAGCATGTTCACAGGGTCTCGGGATATCTGGACAGTCTTGCTGCAGATGCACAGCGTATCGATGTCGCAGGACTGAAGCGCAGCAATGTTCGCATTCCCTTGCTGCGCTGGTGCAGTCGTTTTCGCAATGATCGTCCGCATCCGAAGCCTCGATGAGGCTGAAACACTGAGGGCACTGGACTATCATATGCTTGCAGCCCTCGCCAGCATCCATCCGCGCAACAAGCTTCTGGCAAGACGGGGCAGGACATGGCACCTTGGTGTAGTGGCATTCCCTTTCATAGTGGCGCTCGATTGAGCTTCGCGTTTCGACTTTATTGCAGCGACGGTTCGGACATCGAACTTGGAGCTCGTCAAGTAGATTTTGTATAATGCGCGGGGCAGGTCTCGCGGGAAAGCGACCGCGTTCCAAGTCACGGGAAAACGACTTGCGGTCCAGCGGGCAACACTTATTGCTGTGCTCAAGGAGCCCGTCAAAACAGCTCGAGCAGAAGACATGACCGCACCTGGTAACAACAGGCAGAACCAATGGAGCTTGACAGATGGGACACCATAAATTCTGGCTGACCTCCCCGACATATTCAAGAGCTGGCCAATCCAAGCTCGGTGGCAGTGCGGCCGGCTCTGGCTCGAGGGACAGGGCTGGCTCTGGCGTATGGTTTAGAGCTGCCGGATTGGGATTCTCGTCGCTGTGCACGTAGTCCTCTCGAACCCCACCATCCGGGTCGTCACGGTCGGTGCTGGATGCGATTATGTCAACGCCATTGTAGTTGTGCTGCATGCGATGGCGACCGCCTGGAGGCAAGAGGCCTTCTTCGGGAGTATTCGGTGGCGGCATCGTAAGGCCCTCGAAGGGACGGCTCTGAGGTGTCGTCGATATAACTAGTATGTTATCATACGGTGGAGGCTGGCTATGCATGCGGTAGCGTGTAGCAAGCTACTTGCTCCGCAGCTCCGCAGGTAGACCCCGTATTACTAGGCGTTAGCAACTGCAACAAAATGATGCGAAACAGTCGTAAACTGCCAGTTATCGATGCCGTTGGCTCCGACAGGGGGCCAGCAACAAGGACCGATTTGCTAAAACAATCGAACCAAAGACAGGCCCTATAAAATTCTGAGAGGTGAAGGCAATTGAATGAGAACCTTTACGGCCGGCCGGGTTGGTGAAGGTCAGGAAACCCAGAAGTTGATCTCGGATTGGGAACGACAAACAATGGGGCGGTCTGCGATTTCGGATGATAGCCCGTGGAGAGACAGAAGTGGGGAAGCCGATCGTCCACAATGCAGCCCTTTGTACCTACCTTAAGCTTACGTACCTTCATGCCTATTGTCCTCTTACCCTCGCCACTCTTCTAGCCTGTGATTACTTTGGGCTGCCACACCCTTTCGGCAATAGTCTAGCACCAGCTGCTATCTACCCGAGTATGTATCCTGGCAGGCTAAACCACCCACCACCAGGTTCCCGCCAAGGATATGGAATGATCAGGAACACAACCAAAAAAAAAAAAAAAAAAAAAAAAAAAAAAAATTGGACTTACATTATAACAAACAAGTTGAAGACTTGGTGCTAGCACAATCGGCACCAAAGTGCCCCAATTATCAACGCGGCTTGGTAGTATCAAGTTGTTGGCCTCACTATCTAGATTGCCTCATTCTGGCTACTTGAACAAAACAAAAGATAAGCACGAACGCACGCCTACCTCGCAGAATAAACGGATAGCCTCGGCTAGTCGCCAAAACGGGTGCTCAGACTGACTTGATACTAACTTCCCATTTCCTAATGTCAGAGACACGGACCCGATAAAGATTTTGCACTGTATTCAACATTGATCACCTCGATGTTCCTCTTGCCGCGGTTGGAGCTCATTAGCCGCCACAGTCATAATCGGCGAAATTCCCGCCAAAGGGGCACGCTCTTGACAGCGTTTCCGCCGTCACGCTCAAGGAGATGTACTACATATACAGTCGGTCCTTTGAAGCTATGATTTCAGCCCCACTGCATTATGATAGCGCATGACGACAAGTCTGCCGCGACTTTCGCATTCGGCGCGGCAAAGAACAAAAAACGAGTCCAACTGCTCGCTACAGACTGATTGTGTTATACACCTACAGATATTACCTTGGTAACAACCTTACTGCGGAGAAATGCAACGTAGGTGGCTCTATACGTTGC
>NW_021940918.1:2680130-2792725 GCF_004337985.1 Pyricularia pennisetigena
CCCTCCAGTCGCGTGATTTCTCCGCTGGTGGATCTTGATGGGACTACGATGCTACCTTCTGAAGAGGGATCATATGCCGACTTACGTACAAATCTGTGCCAGGATGAGAGAGAGAGAGATATTAACTACGCCTACTATACAGTAAATAGGAGTATAGCCATCAATAAAAAGAAAAGAAAAAAGAAAATAATAACCAATCGGCAACCTGCCTATAGAGCGCATATTTGACCGGCGGCTTCACGGTACTCAAAGATATGTATGCCTTGAACTACATCCTTGGTCTGTCTTCTTATCCCGTCGTGCTGCCCCTGAACCATTGCAACATGCGATTTGATCGTTTCCTCCCGCGCATTGCATACCCCACTTTGATTCCGAGTACAGGTACCTACCCATCTTGCCACATAAATGATAGATTCACACTGGAAGCTACGTAGTACCATAGTATAGCTTTCTTTGCAACCATCGCAAGAAGATCCGCCAAGGACCCCAATCATCACCCCCGCAACCATGCTGCTACGTCAAGTCGGGGATTACGGGGCCGAAATGGGGAGTACATGCAATACAAGACTTCCTAATCGCCGAGAGGGGGAGAAGCACAACAGATGCCACGGCCATGGTTGAGTGCTTCGGCACGCCTACAGATATTCTTGTATAAGACTGAACCTGCAGATTGCCGTTTTCATCCAGGGGACCCTCGGCTCCTGGTCACGCGGGTTTTGTCGAGCAAAAAGAGAGAGAAAAAAGAGGAAGACAACTTACCACGTCCTCTGCCGCACATTCTGCCACGCCAAGATGAGAGCCTCATTCTCAACCGCCGCCAGCTTCCTGCTGCACTCGGCAGTCTTTGCACAGACGTACCAGCCGACCTGGCAATCGACCGACCAACACAACGCCTCGCCAGAGTGGTTCCGAGACGCCAAGTTTGGCGTATACTGGCATTGGGGCGCCTTCACAGTGCCGCAGTTTGGCAGCGAGTGGTACGGCCGCAACGTCTACCTGCCCGACACAGACGAGCGCAAGCACCACACCACCACGTACGGCGCGCCGCCCGAGGTGTGGGGTTACGAGAACTTCATCACCGGGAGGAACGACGCCAAGGGGAACTTTGTCCAGTTCAAGCCCGTGCTTGCCTCCGATGGCGGTAGCTTCGACCCCGAGGCCTGGATGGCGGTCATCAAGGCGTCGGGGGCCAAGTTCGCCGGCCCTGTCGGCGAGCACCACGACGGCTTCTCCATGTGGAAGAGTGAGGTCAACGAGTGGAGCTCGGTCGACTATGGCCCCAAGATTGATCTGCTGAAGCTTTTTGCGGGCCTGGTCCGGGGTAACGGTCTCAAGTTGGTGGTGGCCCTGCACCAAGCCTTCAACCACAACGGATTCTTCGAAGGTGCCCCGCAGCAGACTGATCCCAGCCTGCAGAAGCTCTTTGGCCAGCTGCCCAAGAACGTATCCGACCAGCTCTGGTTCGACAAGGCCCGCGAGGTCATCGATCATGTGCAGCCCGATATGATCTGGAACGACTTTTCCCTGAACAGCCCCGGCTACTGCCAAAACCCCAAGTTCGTATGCAACATCGAAGAGAGCCAGCGGCTCAAATACCTGGCCTACTACTTCAACGCCGGTGAGAGGTGGGGCAAGGAGGTCGTCACCAGCTACAAGCACTTTGACCAGGGTTTTCGTACCACGTCGGCCGTTGCAGACTGGGAGCGTGGAGGCCCCGCGGAGCTCGAGCGCCCTTACTGGCTCACCGACGACGCCATCAGCGCAACGAGCTGGAGCTACACCGAAGGCATCAGTTATTACAACTCGACCCAGATGATCCACTCCATGCTCGACCGCGTCAGCAAGAACGGCAACATGCTGCTCAACGTCTCGCCCACCGCCGCAGGTGTCATGCCCGCGGAGCAGCAGCAGATCCTACGCGACATCGGGACCTATCTGGCCCGCTACGGCGAGTCCATCTACAGCACACGAGCTTGGGATATATACGGCGAGGGCCCGACAAAAGCCGGCGGCGGCTCGTTCACTGGCCCGATGATGGGCAACTCAAACGACCTGCGCTTCACACGCAATAAGGACGGCAACGTGCTCTACGTCAGCGTTCTCGGCTGGCCGAGCAGCGGCCAGGTTCCCATCAAAGCCCTCGGCTCTGACCGTCGCGTAGACATCTCCAGCTTGCGGTCCGTCCAGCTTATGGGAGACAAAGCCGGAGATTTTATCGATTTGACAGGCTTCAGCCAGGCCGCCGACGCGCTCGTCATCACCCTCCCGCAACAGCCCGCCCAGTCGCCCGCTTACGTCCTCAAGCTTACCTTTAATGGTCAGATTCCCGTGGTTCAGCAGGTCCTCGGCGCCTCTGTTTTCGCCTCTCCCGATGCCACGGGTGCCGGTGTGTCGCTTGCAAAGGGCAACTTCACGCAAATGTGGGTTGCAGATGCTGGACTTCAACTGAAAAATGTTCGTTTTCTGCGTGTCTCGGAGGGCACATCGGTAACAATCTATTCCCAGGACAGTCAAACTGGCATATCGACGAAACTGGGGGCGGGAGACCACCAGCTGGAAGCTGGCTCTGTTGGGTCCCTTGCGGTTGGTGATACATAGGATGCTTGGGAAGAGTAATGACAGATCAGTCACCTACCATTTGTACATCATTAGAAAGTAGATCACCAAAGTAACAAAAGTAGGAGCATAGGCACTAATGCATGGATGACTATTGACATTCTGAAGAATCAACCGCCTCGGCCAAGTGCGAGCAGACAATGGAGACAATGGAGACAGGATAAGCGCTGAGGTCGCTTAAAATTTAAACCTGTCTCGTTATGCTGGACAACGCCAGCGAAACCACTCAATCCTTTAGCCTAAATTCCCAAAAAGATTCCAATTGCCTTCATCACCTCTGACCGCTTGTCAACGAGTCGCTCCGGCACAGCGGCATCCAAAGTTTCAAGGATGGCCTGACAGTGTGCAGCTGCGTATATAGTAGTGTTAGCTTACGCACAAGATCGAGAGGAATCAAAGCAAAGTAACGCACCAGGCATTCGATTGATGGGCTGTATGTTGGCAGGAAACCTCGGGATGACGTCGTTGGTGAGCATCGAGCGCAGGGGATGCAAGCCGACCTGTACATCTCGTACTGAGCTGTTCAAAATTCGTGCAACGGAATTGTGACTACTTAGACATAAGTTAGAAACTGCAAATTGCTACTGTATAGTGATAGACGAACCATGCAGAAAGTGCCGTTGAAAAGGAGTCGGTGGCGTTCTACGCCTGGCCGAGTGTTTCATTGAGGGCTTCCCATCCTCGTTCCATGTTGTCGAATCTTTCATTGATGCGATCCTTAAGATGAGCGAAGCGAGCGTCAATCTTCTAATACTTATTATCTAGATCACTGGCCTGAAGTTGTGGACAATCCCGGACAATATCAATCAATTTATGAATGGCCATGGCTGTTTTTGGTTGAGCAGTAATCGATGCCAAACGAGGTAATACGAGTTGTATTCTGAAAATGGGGACTTGCAAAATCTGATCTGAGTGAGTTGAAATTCGTTGCGAGAAAAAGAAGAAAAAAATCACAAAAATAGGTGCGAGAGAAGAATGTTTTGTAACCTTCTAAAACTGGACTAAAAAGAACTAGAGAAAGTATGAACGCAGCGCATGGAAGGTGCATGATGCAGAACAGAAGTTCAAATTAGTGAAAGAACGATGCAACTATCCATAAGACCTTCAAATGTACCACATGGTGTGCTTGAAGTGGTCCATGTTGCCCGCGAAGGCCTGCCCATGGGCACCGCAAGGAAGGAGAGGAACGGATTCTGTGAGACTTGGAAGGCTGCTCTCGGTGTTGCCACCCTTTGCAAAATGACCGGGCTGGGCCTTCGTCTTGGGGTCCTTCTCTGAAGATGCGGTGTTCTCATGGCAGCGGCCACGAGCACTTGCCAAGTGTGCATAGTAAATCGCGGGGTGCAGCGATACGGGCGTGGTTGAGCGAGCATACTGATAGCACTGCTGGTACAGCATTTTCTGAAGCTCGTCTGGGCTGTAGCCAACTTCGTCGTGGATCACCTGATAGTGAGTCGGGCGCGCCGTGCCTTGGATGCTTCACGTCACAAAGCTTATAGTTAGTATCCGATCTTTTTGACGCCTTATTTTCTTGAGCTTGACCAGATGACTTACGCAACGTGTGAGCAAAGATAGAAGTCGTAGTGGAACGGATGGGTCACTACACGTTCGACTACAGTGCCTGGGAGAGCATTGCCATTTCTGTCACCAGAAGATGAATCGCCAGGCTTGGGGAAGAAGCGAATGTGGTGACGCTTGGTGGCAACTATGACTGTGATCTTCGGGTTGTTGTTGCCGACTTTATTGAGGACCTTCCGCAGTTCAGCAACCTCCAAGGCCATGACGTGAGCGAATTGACCCTCAGAAACACCTATAAGGTACAGCAGTTAGCAGGATTTCATATACCATATCAAAGCGTTCTCATGGCGGTAGATGTACCGTCGCGGAGATAAAACACGTGCTCTGGAGCACAGCGCATCGTTTTGCACCAACGCTCAATAAGAGGGCCGAACATGCCACGGACATTCTGTGGAAGAAGGATCTCACAACTATGTGTGAAAGGTTAGCTTTGATATCAAAAGAAGGATTTTAGGTGGGACGGCTCTGGAATTTACCGATAACCATTCGTCTCCACAGCCGCAGCATAGCGAGCGCAGTCTTTGTCCATGGATACGGTAATAGCAGCCATGGAAGCCTGCTGTGCGCCAGGAGCCGCATGAGAAACATCACAGCCGATCATCATGGTAGGCTTCTTGAAAGCAGTGGCAACCTTGCAGGTTTGTCCACCCAGCTTGGCATTCACCTTCATGGCGACATTGGAGCAGTACTGCGCCTGGTTCTTGCGTACATGTGCAGCCTGCATACATTGAGTGACAAGGGCGTAGCGGCAGTCAGCTGACTTCTTGATGCGCTCGTAGTTGATGCTGCTCTTGTTTGGAAGAATGAAGAAAATCAAGTTAGGATGAGCTTTGTTGGCATTTCCAACTGCCTGGTAGGCTGTCTCTACAACCTGGCCTAGATTCATGCTGACCGACGAGCATGTAAGAACGACTGGCTTAGCGTTCGGGGCGATTCTACCTCCATGTGCCTTGAAGACACTGAGGAAGTTCTTCATGAATGTCTCGACTCCAGCCTTGTCAACACAATTGTCGATGATGACAACGCCAAAAGATTGGAGGGGCATAGTTCCAGCTTCCGAGAAGACTTTGCCGCGCAAGTCCCACCGACCGGCTACGCCTGGGTTTACCTTGGATCCCTTGTATTGGATCTCAGGGTTGGGGATCACACGTGCAGGCGCAGTCTCCATGGTCTGTGAGACCTGTATCTTGAAGTGCTTCAGGTAGGGGTCCTCATTCCAACGAAGCTCATTAACGTTGGCCATAATGTCGCTAGCACGTTGTGCGGGGCGGGTAACAGCAAACTTAATCATCTTGGCTGTCTGATCCGGGTCAAGTTTGTAGTTGTACCGCTGGTAGAGCTCAACAGTGCATACCTCCATAGGAAAGAAGCCATCGCGGGTGGTCTCGATAAGAGGCAGCTTCCAGTGATTGAGGCGCACATTGTACTGCTTTTGAAAGTGATCATAGACCGAGATGGTGGTACCATCCCGCTTGGAGAACTTCACAGTCTTTGCATTGGAGCCTTCCTCTCCATAGCTGGGATCAAAGGAAAACCGCTTCACTGTGTAAATCTTGTGGTCTTCAGTCTTGCCGCGATGCCTCACGGTGAACTTGATCTTGGCCAGCTTACGGAGGGCCGTAAAAGCTGGCGAGGGCTGTACCTGCATCTTAGTTTTTCCCGGGGGCATGACAGGCTGAAGCAGGGTGGCGAGCTGGTTGACAGGAACTACGACAGTGTTTTGTCAGTAAATTGAGTATATCGAGATTGTTAATGTACAATGTCCTGGTAGCTTACCACCGGACCACCGCCGGTCCACTGAGCCCAGATAATTGCGCACAAGATCCTCGAAGTTCTGCGCAACCCAGAAGCAAGTGTTGGCAACGTCTACGTTGATACCTAGGCCAAACTTGCCGTCATTGATCGACTGTTTGCGTATTAGTATTGGCATTATTCGTCGACCAGACTTCAGTGAGAATCTTTTGCTTACCTGAGACATGCGAAGAGAAGCAAAGATACCCTTCAGGACCTCGATGACACCATCACCCATGGGTGTAGCGTGGCGCGACTTTGAATAGAAGTTCCGCTTGATGGGAATCATCTTCTGGGAGGGACCCTCGCGCAGGACATGGTCAAGAAAGTTGAGACACTCCAAGATATGGGTGTTAAAAGCAATCTTGCCCTGTAGATATGAGCGGAGAGAGTCCATAGTGATGCTGCCGACTGGCTTGACTGAGAAGTTGAACTTGTTTGCGGCACGACCGCCAGTGCGACCATACTCAGCATCAAGATCCAGAAGAGCGCGGATGCCTCCATCCTCGGTCTTGTGGGTGGACCACGCGAGGTTGCGCTTGTTAAAGATCCAAGGCGAGCGGGTGCTGCCGATCTTTGCCTGCCAGGTAGGGGTATTCCAGCATTTCTTGATTACCTGCTCGGGTTTAAGGGGAGTCGGACTGATCGACAGCTGTAAAGACGTCAGTACTCGCAATCAGATGTGAGCTCATGGGAGGCTTTAAAACTCACATCGTAGAGATAAATGTCTGGAAGCTCCATCCTAAGAATTGGAAAGTAGTTCAACTGCAGAGTGATCTTCTTGCCAAGGCTACCCATTCCCGGGCGCCTAGCAAATGGAGTCTCGAGCTTTGTGACATAGGCCTCAGGAGGCAGCTCAAGATTCTTGTTGAAGTTGTTATTTCCGCTCATAGCATGCTCCTTGCTCGGATCACGGTCGCGAGCAGGGTCAAAGCCATGTGCGGCGGGCCATTTGCCGCCCTGGCCGACAGTCGCAACGTCGCCAGTAGAACCCTGGACACTACCAGGAGCAGTGGGCGGCTTGCCCGCCTCACTAGTCGGACGAGACGCAGATTTCGAATGAGGAGGACCTGCATCCGAGGGAGGATGGGAACCACCATGGACAGAGCCGCGCGCAGAGTCGTGCTGGGAGTAAACGGAACCACTGCGGCTGTGGCGACCATCCTCGTCACCCGGACCATCATGGTTGTAGGACGGCACCTGAAGGGATTTACCTTGGTAGTGGGACATTTTGGCTGATTCTCAAGGGCCTTGTCAGTTTCGCGTGAGTTTTCAATGGGCTATGTAGAAGAACGTGAATGACAGGGCTAGCGGTGGGGCGGAGAAAGAAGGAAAGTTGAATGTTGGAAACCCAGAATAACTGTTCAAGCTTGTCGTTTCTAGGACTTGAAGAGCATGGGACAAGTGCCGCAAAGTGAGGGCAATTTGAGAAGGGCTTTCCTACCGGAAAGAGAAACACAAAGTTAAGATTTTGTCAATCGAGGCGTCTCCTAAACCTTTTTGAAAATTTTGAGCTTGCTTGTAGTAGCTGGTAGTACTGAAAAGTTGATGTCAGTTTCAAGATGAAAAGCCCAGGTCCTTGGGGCAAGATTCAACTGGAAACTCGTCGAGGTTTGCAACAGTCTCTGGTGGTCAAAAGATTGTTAGCTGAGGTTCATAGCCCTCTTCAAGCTGAGCCCAAAGATTTCTAGTGATGCGCGCTGTATGGATCAGGAAGGATTGAGGATTGGTCGAAAAGGGAAGACAAAAGGTTTAAATACCCAGATCCCAATGTGAAAAAACGATCAATTTCAAACGCGAGTTGTCGGGAAGATGCTGATTGCCTTGTGGAGTCAGAAACAGTCGGTTATGTCTTTTTCTTGACTTTGACGTGTATTGAGGTCAAAGGGCCTGTGTGTTTTTGGGTTGATGTGAAGGTGTGTGTTTTCAGAATGCAGGTAGCTGCTTGGGATGAGTTTGATCGAAGAGTTTGTACTAGGAAAGGGAAAACAAGATCGCAAAAGCAGTCAACCGTAAACCGGTCTCCGCTGTCTTTCAGAGTATTTTCTAGGCAGATGAAGTTGGAGTCCTGTGTTTCGGTAGATTGGATAGCTGGAGCTGGGGAGGAAAAAGCAGGATTTGTTGTAGATTTGTGGGTGGTTCAGATTGCTGATTGTGCCTTTCGAGCTTTTCTAGGTCAAGTGCTTAGGTTAGGCAAGGAAGCATGCTCTCGTCTATAAAAAAAAACAGAATTGGGCGCAAAAAATCTGAGAGCAAAATGATAACGTGTTATCTGTAGTCAGACTTGCGCATAAGATGATGAAGGATCCGTGAGCTGATTCTCCGTGAAAAATGAAGTGCTGGATAGGGTTTGCAGAATCAGAGGCAACCGGGTGCGAGGCTCTCACCTTTTGAACGAACCAACTTTTAAGCTATCTGATGAAGGCAAGAGAATTTTGTTTGTAGTCTCAAAAGGCCGTGGGAATGTTGAGAAGTGTCCAGTGTTCAGGTGGAAACTGGGTAGGAATAGGTCTGCAACCACAAACTTGGTTGTTAGATAGGGAATAGTAAGAGAAGCATCAGTGGCTAATCACGGCGGGGAGATTCCGGTAAATAAAATTCACTTGTCCTACCGCAAAATTTGGGTGCGTGAGATTATCATAAGGTGGATTTTGTGCAAGCTGGAGATGAGGTTTTCGTCAATGATCACTAGGTCAGATGTACTTACCAAGTTCAGTTCCTAGTAGACCACGATCAATCAAAAGATTTAAAATATTGATTTTGATCTCCTTAAAGAGGATTGATTTGAGGCTGAATAGAAGAAGGACGAAGTAAATTTCAAGATCTCTGAAGAAGGTTGGCTTTTTCGGTCTCGGTGGTGAACGTTTGAGAGTCGACCGGGAGCGTGCAGAAGATTGATTTATATTTCTACGGCGGCCTTTGAGCTACTTTCAAGCGGGGCTAAATCTGTCAATGTTGGGCTTGAGCTAAATATATCGAAAAATTGGAAAGGGAAGGTGCGTTGGAACCAGACGTCATGGATGAAGGAATGATCTCAAACCAAACCAATACAACCCTGCTCAAGCCTAGGCCATCAAATGCCTATTGAAATTGACTTGGGTCAGTCATATAGCAGCTGGGGAGCATAAATCTCAGAGACATGTGGTATTTTCTCCACCTCATACTTGTACAGGAACCACCGCAGAGCAGATAGGCACGTGGCCTTTCGTCCGTCAAACAAAGTTGCTCACATCACTGAAGCGTCTGCTGCGTAGCTTTACCCTCATGAAATCGAGCTTATGTGCGCTCTAAAGATGCTGAGAGACTCCTGCAGCAAAGCAGTCGTCGACGTTGGCAATTGCGCTGGACAAACGGGCACCCCAAAGAGGTCAGCTGTGCCTAGCAGAGCTTGAAGACTAAGACAGAAACATTGATACCTACTTGAATATTTGAGCCTGAGCAAGCTGTATGTGGGGCCTCCCCAAGTCTGTTGAGCAGAATCCTCAAGTGTAACGTCGATTAATCTATCTAGCTGGCCTTTGTCTCGATGGAGAATAAATAACTTTTAAAAGAGACCCCGGGCCAAGCAGCAGGTATGTCGAGATTGCTAGATGGTATCGACCACGATTCTCAAGGCGATGCTACACTCCGTTTGTAACTTGCCACAGAGAACACAGTTTTCCCAAGACTATCTGTGGTCTGCGGCTTTCCACGATGGTGTTACACTGGAAACCGGGCGAATGTGTAGATTCAGGGGTTAACCCTAACCCTATACATCGACATCTAGACTCAGTCTCAACAACACTATACTATACTAGGTGCGTTGCAATCTCAGAAGTTGTACTGATGAGCCATGATATTCCCCCTGAAGTCATCCGGTGGCAGTTCACGGGCAGAATGACGCTGTTTGACGCTTGTTTTCTTCGGACAGTACCCAATATCACACGCCCTGACAAACAGACTGGTTACGTGCAACTGGACTGGGACCTTTTCCCTCTTTTCTTCTTTTCTTCTTCATTTATTTTTACTGCTTCGTCTTGTTGTATTCATAGCCCAAAATCATAGAAGAACCCCCCTTCCCATAACGCGGCCGAAGCCGATTTGGGTGAACCTTGATCGACGCAGTATACCACTTTACCGCCAGCCAAATTAAAGTCCTTAGACCGCTCAGGTTCGCTCCTACAAGCGATAAACCTCCGAAATAGTATAATGCCGTCCTGATCTATATACGAGATACCTTAAACCACATGTCAACCATTTACTTTACTAAGCGGGCAAGCGCTGCCAGCTACATCATCAACATCGCAACAGAGATAACGCAGAAGACAATTTTGGCGAGAACGGGCATTATTCTAGCTAGCTCAGTGCAACGGTGACTATCTAACTTATCGGTTGCGCAATACTCTATGCTAGTATCTGTAGGTTCCGTACGGTGGCTGAGCTTGCTGCTGTCCTGTGGAAGTCTGATAGAGTTGAGGCGGAGGCTGTGCATAGTTTTGTGCTGGCGGTGGTGCTCCGTAGGGAAGCTGATGAGACGGGGGAGGCCACGCTCCATGTGTAGGTTGGTTGTCATATGATGGCGTTGCAGGCGGGTACTGTAATGACGCTGCAGGTGGCTGGTACCCCGAGGGAGGGGGTGGCTCATAGGAGTCCCTGGATGCCGGACGTTGGTAGGTGCTAGAGGCCGATGCAATCCTTCTATCGCAGCCAAATGGGCTACCAGTCCTCAGGCCAGGCGAGTCTCGACCGTATCCAGGGGCGGAAAAGTCTGAGGGCATCTGGGCACCACTTTGCCGAAGCCCCTTGTCTTGTCGCGATTTCCAGCTTTGATAGTCAGGGACATGAGTGTCACGAAGCATGTCGACCACTCGCGGTGCACTCAAGCGAGTTGAGTTGTACACCTCTGCCCCTGGGAGTTGACTTAAAAGAAAGTTGATTTCTCGAGGGATAGCTTGAGCGGGTGCTGCGTTGTACGATGCGGGCCCTTGACCATGGATCCTGCGTTGATTTTCAAGCCGGCGGCCAGCAGCGCCTTTCAATGGTGACTCTGCTCGTTGGAACTCTCGCTGGTCGTTCCGCTGTATCTTCTTGGGTGGGTTGAGGTCTTCGAAATCATCCGCGGGCAGAGGACGTTTCGGTGAGTTTACCGCCTGTAAAAAGCCCGCCTTGGGACTGTTCAGCGGACGAATCATAGGGCTACCCGCCCGCACGGTGGTCTCAATTGAAGGCATAACCATTTTGGGCCGAAGCTGGGCAGCCGGAGAGACAATTATCCTGGCGGCAATGGGGTCGAACCGGTCCGACATAAAGCGCGCACTGAAGTGGGCCAAAAAGGGATCCTCGGGGAACAACTCAGCCATCCGTTTCTCGAGCTTTGCAGTTTGCGAAAGCTCGCCGAACTTGGACTCGTATTTGTGGAAGTAAGAGTAGAGAGGTTTTGCCTTGTGGACAGTGGCTGGGTTTTGAGTGAGTTTGTTGACACATGTCTCGAAAACAACCCGAGCATCTGCGACGAAAAATGTCAGTAAAAGACGCGCAAGAAACAACCGACGCCAATACGAAGAAGAAAAAGCGGCGGATAGGCACAAATGGCCACCTACTCGTTGTATCCTCCCGAGAGTGGAGGTATTTCAGGTACTCCAACATGAAAATTTCATCCTCCGGGAAAAGTTTGGAGCCGCGGTCAAATATCTTCCCTCCAGATGGATCCTTATAAACAGTCCACTCAAGCTGGGCAATCGCGACATAGACATCACTGGTCAAGCGACCGCGCTTGCGAGCCTCGGAAAAGACCTGTCGCATCCCTCCCATTGGTGAACCAGGTTGGCCTTTGCCTTGAATGCGACGCATAGCCCGGGCCAGAGCAATCCAGACGAATGACACGGTCCTAGCGAGCAAGTCCGTCTGGGCGCCGAATCCTTTTTCGAGGGCCGATATCTTCTCCTCGAGTTCGCTTGGCACGGGATTGGCGCAATCTTCACCCTCTTCGATCTCCTGCCCAGGTACAGAAGGCGCACTCTCGCGAAGCTTCAAGATCTCTGCTTTCTCCTTTTCCTTGAGGGTCTTGATTTGTCCATAAAGAGTGTCAAGAAGCTTGTTATAAGGAGCCTTGACAGCATTTCCCCTCTCTATCTTAGCCTCATCACCTTCGCCAACGGGAAACGTGGTCTCGATGCGGTCAGCATGTTTCAAAGCCAAGAGCACGCTCTCCGGATTCGCCTCGATGCCTTCCGTGAGAAACTCCAAGCCAGCGTCCTTGCCATTAACCGAAATGCTGTTTTCAAAGCACCACTCCGCAGCATCGACCCAGATTTCAGGCCAAAATCGGAGAGCCATGATGGCTTGTTTATATGCGTACAGGATGCGCTTTTTCAACAATTCTGGATCGTCGGTTGCCAGATCAAGAGGGTCTTCTTTCTCCCACTTGATCCAGCGTTTCCAGAGGTCAACCTGTTCGGCAAACTCGACATCTCCCTCAAACCCTGGGGCCGGGGGAAGCCTAGGCAGAGTTGTCCGGACCAAATTTCTCGTGATGTTTTCAAGAGCGGTGTTAGCGCTCTTGGCAGTCATGTATGCTGGTGAGCGTTCGTTGAGATACTTGCGCCCGGTGGTGGGATTCAGGCCCTTTTCGAATTGGTCATATTCTCGCCATAATGTGTTGACATTTGAGAGAGGTATGCAGACGGCTCTTTGGTAAGCTTTTCGCAGCTGGTCCATCTTCTGCTGGTCTTGCCAGGCTGAACCACCAACGACGCCCGGAGCGAGACGAATGAACTGGATATAGTCGCTCCATATCTTGCTGGCATCCTTGTCCAGGCCGACGTTGTCGATGACGAAGTCATAGGCCTGGGTGACGACCTGTCGCGCTCGACCACTAGAATCGTTCAAGTCGTTTCTCCGGCGGATGTAATCAAGATAAACAGTCCACAGCTGAACGTTCGGAACCGACATCAATGACTTGCCAAAGATAGCCTCTGCCTCCACAAAATTCCCTTGACTGAGCTCCATATCCGCATACTGAACCCAAATCTCGGCCTAGAGCGACTGTGTTAGTACAGGACAGGTAACAAGTGGGTCTGCAAAATGACTGCTTACTGAATGAGGGAAGACTGCTAAGAAGCGTTCAAATACATCGCGACACTGCTCAATGTTGTTGCGCTGCCGATACGCGGCAATCAGGGACAGCCAAGAGTCCATGGCGCCTCTTGGATCTTCCTTGACACGAAGTTCTAGCAACGCGATGGGGTCATGGGACAACACAGAAGGCACGACACTGGGATGACTCTGATTCGAACCATGAGACTGGGCACCCGGCCCTGAGCTAGACTCTGACACCTGCGCACCACCATTGAGATTTTGAGGGACAGGAGATGATTCGGGCTTGGGTTTGAGATCAGACATTTGGGCGCTAGCAGTTGGTGGATTCTCATCTTCGGAGTCATCAGAGTCTCCCACTAGGAAGCCTCCAGCAGTCTTTCGCTTCTTTGCGGCACCGGGTTGGGGGGAGGGCTTCAGTGGTTTAGCCTTGGGGCTTGTGATGGCAATCGGTATGGAGTCTGGATCATATTCTGCAGCATCTTCGGAGTCACCGTGTGCAACAGAGGTAGCTTGAAGCTGTTGATTTTGAACATTGCTGTCGCTATGCTGTGCGGCGGGCTGGAGCCCATCCGGCCCATCTTCTGTGCTATCTTGATCCCAACCGGGTTGTTGTTGCGCATCGCCAACGTCGCTTGCCATGGTGAGTTAATTGTTTTGCTGACAAAGGTCGTCGCTGGGTTCCGGGCAAGAGAGAGAGGGAGAGACCTAAGGGACCATGCGAAAGCATCGCGTGTCAGTCTACGGTCGCCCTTCATATCAATACTAGGGGGGCGATATTATCGTACCTCGGTCAATCGTGCCCCTTCTGCAGCGTGAGTCTAGATTAGTTGGTAACTTATCACTGTAAAGTAAAGCGGCTCTCCAATTGCGGTCGTACTGCAGCTTTCTGCTACAACTTAGGGTAAACGACGCCGAAAGCCGCAACCGCGATTAGGCAAGTAGCAACAAGCGGTTTTGCCAAGGCGACTCGTATCGTCAAGGTGTATGGTATGCGAGAAGGAAACCAGCCTAAACTTGACAGCTTAATTTTGTTCGGTGATTACTGGGAGGACACGGCGATCCTCCGACCTCGCGTATGGTGATGGTAGTTGTGACGCAGGAAGTCGTTCTACGTAGTCGCAAACAATCGCGACTGACGGAAATGGGGTTTGGCAAGTCGGCTTTTTTCACCTTGCCGTAAGCGGTTAGTGACGCGTCTAGGTAGCTTATCAGGTTATCGTTGAGTCGTTGGAGCAAAAGTGGCCCATGCTTTAACATCGAACATGTTCATGTCGAGGTTAATTTCTGTATATATGACTAAGCCCTTGCCTGGTTGTTTGCTGGAGTTGTGCGTTGCCAACCTGCCTCAATGAATTCACCGGTTCGTTTCTGGAAATGTTTTAACTACTGTAGATAGGTATGCAGCTACGCAGTTTAATTTATTGTTTCAAGCTCTCAACCAACTCAATCCCAAATTTGCAAGAAATTACTGTTTGCAATCACTTGCGGGATATCTTGATCGGAATCCCACAGTTACCAGGACTTGTTGAAGTTTGCGGCACGAGCCTGCTAGAACAGTTGACTATCAATGCGTTGTCTCTTGAGAAAGGACATACATCTTAAGGACAGCCTATCAGCGTACTTCCGGTTACGTCCCTGACTAGGATATTGTCTTTTAATCCTAAGTCATCAGACGTGAGGGAACCATATTTTTTCCTGGGTTCAATTCTTGGAGGACTGCATTTCACTGAGGAAACGAGGGATTCGAACTGCATAGCAGCAGCATTTGTTTAGCACATAAAATCATACCTGCTGATGATAGATTCTTTCGATATTATGCGAAGGAAAGTCGGTCCACCTTTCATCTATCATTCATTCATGTGCAGGGCAGCGAATTTGATAGTAACTCCGCTTGATTTTCTATTCCAGTGACGGGTACTAAATGTAGGTCAGCAATATGTTGTTTTCATCTTCCAGAGTTATTACTGTCAAAATTATCTTGAAAATACACGATCCATTGTTTGGGGGTGGAGGAGGAACTCGGCACATTGGGAAAGTTAGTCTGCAGCCAGTTACCTACCTAGGTACGTAGGTACGTATTTTTGATGTTGCTATTGGATGCAGAAAATCGGTTGATCAATAGGCAAATATGACTGTGGTATGACCATTTCGATAAAAATACATGGTTTGGTGAGGCCTTCAGGTCTTGCCTTTGCTTTTGCTTCTATTTAGTATATAATATACTTTTTTTCTCTCCTTAATTGACAAGCCTATCATAGGTTTGTAGATATGGGCTTTGAAACGGTGAAACTACTTCAGCGATTCACGAGTACCTAGTGGGGTAATTTGATGCGGGCTAAGCGGGATCTGAGCGCACGCAAGACCTCGTGGGGCTGACATCATCCCCGATCCCGGCCTCTGCAACGGTGAACGTGAATCTTCAAAGCTGTAGCTGACTAGGAGCAGGAGCAGAAGTGAGGAGTTTTATCTTGTTTTAGCATTCTCAACCTCAATTGAACAATAAAGAAAAAGAAAAAGAAAAAGAGCAACTGGAGCTCTCATGTCGCTGAGTCTGCCGTCATTACTACTTCTCGGTCACAGGTTCGCATTTAACAGCATCACAAAAGGCCGCCGAGCGTTTCACACAAGCATGTCGACAGGCAGCGGCAAGTTCAAGCCCGCGGCCAGGGTAGCTGGTCGGCGGCAGGATGTCTGGTGAGTGAAGGATTGAGTGTTCATTGTCCATGAAAGGCGCGCTTGCCGCAGTAGCAGTAGTCAATCTTTTTTTTTTTTTTTTTTTTTCTCCCTTTCTCCCTTTCTTTTCTTTTTCTCATCCTTTCCCCCTACCACCGTACACGCAGCGATTTGGACTGGCCATGACCAGGCAGGCAAACGCCGCGCAAATGCCAGGGCTCCCTCCGGGCCGGACTACAACAGGCTGATCATGGATTCGACTCAAACAACCTGAGCTGACCTCACCCAGGAGCATCATTAACGAGGCCGCCACAGCGTCGCCCAAACAGCCCATTGTCAACATGGGCCAGGGCTTTTTCGGTTATAATCCCCCGGATTTTATCCTCAATGCCGCCAAACAGGCTCTGGATAAGGTGGATTGTAACCAATACAGTCCTACGAAGGGACGGCCCCGTCTGAAGAAGGCGATCGCCGATGCCTACGCCCCGTTCTGGGGAAGGCAGCTCAACCCCGACACGGAGGTCACCATAACTACAGGCGCTAACGAAGGTTAGATTCGATGCCTCTTGAACCCAGCCATGCTATGCCCCTGAAAGCTTGTTCATGGCATGGAAGCTCCACTAGTCTCGCAGGGACACTCGCTGACGAGGCTTACAATAGGGATGTTGAGTGCCTTCATGGCTTTCATCGAACCTGGTGATGAGGTTATCATATTTGAGCCCTTCTTTGACCAGTACGTGTCTGAATCCCTGAACAGTCGGGCGATGTGAAATTGGCCTGCTGACCTGTCTAATCCTGTCCTAGGTACATCAGCAACATCGAGATGCCTGGCGGGAAGATTGTATACGTCCCCTTGCATCCTCCCGCGGAAGGTGCCACAAAAACTCTTTCTGCAGGCGCGTGGAGCATTGACTTTGATGAGCTGGAGAGGGCCATCACCCCGAAGACCAAGATGATTGTGTTGAACACTCCCCACAACCCGGTCGGCAAAGTCTTTACGAAGGAGGAGCTGCAGAAGATTGCTGATTTGTGCCTTAAAAACGAGATCATCATTCTCTCCGATGAAGTCTATGACCGGCTTTTCTATACCCCGTTCACCCGCATTGCCACCTTGTCGCCTGAGGTGGAACGCATCACCTTGACAGTGGGATCTGCCGGAAAGAACTTTTACGCCACAGGCTGGCGTGTTGGTAAGATTTTTTTTCTGAAAAAACCCTCGTATTTAATGCCTCTTTTGCATGTCGCACATCAGCGAACTCATTGCTGATCAAGGAACTTCTGGTGCTCAGGTTGGTTGATGGGCCCTGCAGAGCTCATACAACATGTCTCGGCTGCTCATACCCGAATTTGCTATTCATCAGTCTCGCCGCTACAGGAGGCCTGCGCTGTCGGTATGTCTTTAAATTCTACCCCGTTGTCTCTGCAGCGTCGCAATCTGACCACAGACTTGTTCCGTCCAGGCTTTGAACAAGCTGAAAAGGAAGGCTTCTGGGACGAATGCGTCACCGATATGAAGAGGCGTATGGATCTCTTCAATCAAGTCTGGCACGAGATGGGGATCCCATTCTCGGAGCCCGAGGGTGGCTACTTTGTCATGGTAAACCTGAGTGCTGTTCAGATGCCCGACGACTACCCGTTCCCGCCCCACGTGGCAAGCCGGCCGCGTGACTTCAAGCTGGCTTGGTTCCTCATCCAAGAGCTTGGCGTCGCTGCCATCCCGCCAACGGAGTTCTTCACCGACGCCAATGCCCATATTGTCGAAGATTACCTGCGCTTTGCTGTCTGCAAGCCTGACGATGTGTTGGAGCTGGCCAAAGAGAGACTTCGGGGTCTGAAGAAGTTCATCAAACAATAGAAGAAGACAAGATTAATATAAAAAAAACACGATTTTATCGTCAAAGTTCGACTGACACTGACAAAGGCTTGTTGGGCACCAGTGATACAGTTGTTCAAATATGAGAAATAGGGTCCATGTTTAATAGGCATCAAGGCTTCTATTTCATTTTGCTATCTAGGCCAGCCTGGGACGTCTGAGCATCCCGGACCACTTCAACTTATTTGGCGAAGTGAATACTCTTGATGTGACAGTAAGAGTATAGGCCCAGGAGTCCCATCTCGCCGCCAAAACCGCTGTCTTTCCATCCGCCAAACCAAGCCGCAGGACTGGGCTTCTCAGACATCTATGGCACGCAACAGGTCCTGATTAGTAAAAGATTCGTGCGAACGAGCCAAGAACAGAAGCAAAATATAAGCGCAAAAGGGCGAGCGACTCACGTTTATCCATACAGACCCTGACTCGAGCTGCCGAGCAATGCGTTCCGCCTGCGTGAGATCTTTCGAGTAGACTGTTGCTCCCAGGCCTGAGTTTGAGAGGTTGGCGCGTTTGATCACGTCCTGCTCGTCGGACCACTTGAGGATTGGTATTACCGGCCCAAACTGCTCGTCCTTGACGAGCATGGAGTCCTCCCTCGGGCCAGCCACGACAGTGGGCTGGATCCAGTAGCCCTTGTCGTGCGGCTTACCGCCGGTGAGTATCTTGCCGCCGGTCTCGGGCCTCGCGGCGTCATCGAGGAACCTTTTGACGACGTCGAACTGCATCTTGTTGGATACGGGCCCAAAGATTGTCGGAACGGTGACGCCGTCGCCGGCAAAAGCGCTCTCGTAGTTTGCCTTAGTCTCGGCGACAAACTTGTCGACAAATTCGTCGTAGATGTCGGCGTGCACGTAGATCCTCTTGGTGGCGGCGCAGTACTGGCCCGCGTTGAAGAAGCTCCCGGCGGCTGTCTGGGCCACGACCTTGTCGACGTCGACATCGGCGCACACGAGGGCGGCGTCGTTGCCGCCGAGCTCCAGCGTGACGCGCTTCAGCGTCTTGGCGCAGTTGGCCATGACCTTCTTGCCCGTGGGGATCGAGCCCGTGAAACTGATCTTGTTGATGCCTTCGTGCAGCGTCATGAGGCCGCCGAGCTCCCCGCCGCCATTTATGGCCTGGAGCACGCCCGGTGGGAGGAAGCTCTGGCACAGCTCGGCGAACTTGAGGACGCCGTAGGGGGTGAAGGGGGAGGGCTTCATGATGACTGTGTTGCCCATGACGAGAGCAGATACCACCTTGATGCTGCTGAGGATCAGCTGTTGGAGGGTCGTAAGTCAGCATGCTGTGGTGTTTGGCCTGTGACGGGGAATTAACCATCACTCACAGGGAAATTCCAGGGCGATATGGCCCCGACAACGCCCAGCGGCGCATGTGTCTCTATGATCTTTATGGTATCGTCCTCAAACTGCACCTTGTCTTGCAACGTATTGTTGGCAAAATACTTGCACTGATCTATCGTGTTCCCTATCTCAATAGTCGCCATGAGTTGCTATCAGGATGAAACAAACGATCGTGTTAGCCTTGAGCCTCTACTTATCATGAACATAAAACAACGAGAAGATTTGACATACCGATTTCCCCGTCTCCTTCATTACGACGCCAACGAGGAATTCCATGTTTGCACCTAAGACTTCGGCCATTTTGGCTAGCAGCTGCTGTCTCTCTTCAGCTTTGGTCGCAGACCAGCCGGGAAGCGCCGCGCGAGCAGCGGTGACAGCATCTTCGAGGTCCTCTGCGGATCCGACTGGGACCTCCCACAAGGGCTCCTCGGTGCGAGGGTCGATAACGCGGTCTACGCCGCCCGCCCCAGCCCCTCGCCGCTGACCGTTGATGATGTTGAAGAATTCATGGATGGCAGCACCCTGGGTGTGGCTACTACCGTTGGTAGCCATTCTGAGAATAAACTGTACTAGTTCACTTGCAGGGCCTCTGATGGATTCTGTCTGTGACGGCTTGAGAAAACTGCTAAGGCAAAAAAAAAAGTTTATTGATATAGCACTTGGAGGCTGATTGCCAGTATCTACTCCTTTGCAATGGAAAGTAGAAAAAAAGACAAACCGTTTGGTGTATTTAAAGATAATCAACAACAGTTAAAATACCACGGCACAACACCATGAGACACACCGAAACGACTGACTCGGCGTGTTGAGGCGGTATGCAATGTGGCTATGTATATCACGCATTTCTTGCTTTGGGACTTACGATTCTGGCCTCAACCCCCTCAATATGGATCATCATAGCCGTGGCTCTTCTCGGCAGTTGTGGGGAGCTTGAAAGCTTGAACAAAGCCCCTTTCGGAGGTTTCAGTCAAATGTGGAGCTCAGTTTTAATCTGTAAAAACAGGTGAACGGCAGGAAAAGACTATGAGCCGAGAGAGGGGGATCTGAGCATTGCGTGTCGGTTGCGGCAACAAGCAAGGGATATTCCTGTAAATTCGTTTTGGTCTGAACCGGGACCAGATGAACGAAATCATTGATGATGGGATCAGATTAGCGAGTGTGGAGAGTTCGACAGCTTATGTACTATGTAGAGCTTGTCGAGCGAGACAAATTGGTGTACTGTAGGATGACTGATTGTCGGCAAACGCGGGGAAACCTAGGCCCGGAAAGCATCAACCCCACGTCCGTCGTACAGTACATTACACAGACTTAGGCGAACCGGAGACCCATTATTCAGGTACCGAGTAACTTTTGTCCAAAAAGCTTTCTTGCCACTTAACCTCCTTGGTACTCCCACAGCGTACCCTTATGGGAGGTTGATAGGTAGATCCCCATCATCTTCCTATCTGTTGGCTAGCGGTAGTTTGCTCCGCCCCGCCCGCAGCTGCAATCGGGGTTTCATGTCCAGACACAGGCATTACAGTAGTTAGCATCTTAGCGTTTCCCTCCCTAGCACCTGGCACAACATACATCACCACCCCTCTCTACAGTATCGCTATCGGGTGGCGGCTGTTGATTGAGTAAATCCATGGTGGGGCAGGTCATGTGCTGTTATCTTGACAACGAAGTTGAAGCTGTATTACAAACACAGACGACGTCAAGCGAACTACAAACGGTCACCATTTCCTTTTTGTTAGCTTTTCTGCCCTTGTCTACTGGACTACTCCTCTGCACTTCCCGCGTTTGTCGTTTCCTCATTCTACCCCTCATTGGAGCCGAAATAATACGATATCCATCTCACCAATAGCTAATTCAACTTGATTGAATTAAGAACTGCCTAAAATTCATTTTCACCTGATTCAGCCTGCAGCCTCGTCCTCCCACACAATGGCCCCAATTGCCGTGTCCCCAGAGCGGGACTCCTTGGTCTCGCTTCATTCATTGACGAATAATTATGAAGACACCGTTTCATTTTTCCTCAACGGATCAAGGGTTGTTCTCGACGAGATCGACCCCGAAGTGACGCTTTTGGAATATCTGAGAGGCATCGGCTTGACTGGCACTAAACTGTAAGTGCGCACGCTTTCCAGCTTGCACTGTCCACCTCCTTGTTTGATATTGCCTCGAAAACTTTACTGAAAATGAGACCCATTTGCGTTCCAGGGGCTGTGGAGAAGGAGGTTGTGGCGCCTGCACCGTTGTTATTGCCGGCTGGAATCCAACAACCAAGCAAATTTATCACGCCAGCGTCAACGCTTGTTTGGCACCTTTGGCCAGTGTCGATGGCAAACATGTCATTACAATTGAGGGTATCGGTAATGCGAAGAGGCCACATCCGGCCCAAAGGTTGATTGCTGAAGGAAATGGGAGCCGTATTTTTTTTTTTTTTTTTTTTTTTTTTTTTTTTTTTTTTTTTTTTTTTTTTTTTTCTCTCTGTCTCTCTCTTGTCCTGAGGGTTTGCAAGAGTCACAATCAACCCCAGTGAAGTGCACCAACGTCGATCTTGCTAATTTTGGTCGGTGCATCTAGAATGCGGCTTTTGCACGCCTGGAATCGCCATGAGTAGGTGACCCAAACCCAAACCAGTCCAAAACTCAGCTTATTCAGACTCACTGACAATCCTGAACATAAAGGCCTTTATGCTCTGTTGCGAAATAACGCTGCACCATCCGAACACGACGTTGAGGAGGCATTTGACGGTAACTTGTGCCGTTGCACAGGCTACAGGCCCATTCTCGACGCCGCCCAGGCTTTCAGCGTCAAGAAAGACGCAAGCCTTGGCTGTGGCAAATCCACTGCGAATGGCGGCGGCGGTTGTTGCATGGAAAATGGTAACGGCAGCGCCGCCGGTGGATGCTGCAAAGACGACAAAGCGAGCGAATCCGATAAGTCGGGCAAGAGGTTCCCGCAGCCAAAACTAATCAAATATGACCCGGAAACGGAACTCATCTTCCCTCCAGCCCTGAAAAAGCATCAGTTCAAGCCCCTCACCTTTGGCAACAAGCGCAAGCGCTGGTATCGGCCTGTAACCTTGCAGCAACTGCTAGAGATCAAGAGTGTACATCCGGACGCAAAGATCATCGGCGGAAGCACCGAGACCCAGATAGAAGTCAAGTTCAAGGCCTTGAGCTACCCTGTCTCGGTCTTTGTTGGTGATATACCCGAGCTTAGACAGTACGAGTTGAAGGATGACCATCTTGAGATTGGAGGAAACGTGACGCTCACGGATCTGGAGGGTATCTGCCAGAAGGCAATAGAGCACTTCGGTCCGGCTCGCTCCCAAGTCTTTGCTGCAATCTACAAGCAGCTCAAGTACTTCGCTGGAAGGCAGATCAGAAACGTCGGCACACCTGCCGGTAATCTCGTAACCGCGTCCCCTATCTCGGATCTCAACCCCATATTCGTTGCTTCAGACTCCACGTTACTGGCCAGGTCCCTCCGAGAGGAGGAGCCAATAGAGATACCAATGGCGAGCTTTTTCAAGGGATACCGCATGACAGCACTGCCGAAAGATGCAGTTATCGCCTCGATCCGAATCCCGGTAACCCGGGAAAAGGGGGATTTTTTCAGATCATACAAGCAAGCCAAGAGAAAAGACGACGATATCTCGATTGTCACTGGTGCTCTCAGCGTCGTTTTGGACGCCGACGGGGTAGTTGAGAAGTGCAACTTTGTCTTTGGTGGTATGGCAGCCACTACTCTGGCCGCCAAAAACACATCGGAATTCATCACTGGCAAAAAGTTTGCGGACCTGGAAACACTAGAAGGTGCCATGAACGCTCTGGAGAAGGATTTCAATCTTCCCTTTGGAGTGCCGGGCGGCATGGCCTCGTATCGCAAATCCCTCGCGCTCGGTTTCTTCTATCGGTTTTACCACGATGTTATGGGGAGCATTGGCGCGGACGGTGATTCTGCGCCTCTAGCTAGCCATGCGGATAGGGACGCCGAGCCGGAACTGGAGCGTGACATCTCCACTGGTACTGTGGACCGAGACACAACTGCCGCCTATGAGCAGGAGATCTTGGGCAAGGGTAATCCTCACCTCGCAGCCCTGAAGCAGACAACAGGTGAAGCACAATATACAGACGACATACCACCCCTGGCAAATGAACTTCATGGATGTCTAGTGCTTTCCACGAAGGCACACGCCAAGATCAGATCCATTGATTATTCGGCTGCACTCGAGATCCCAGGTGTTGTAGACTACGTGGACAGGCACGACCTCCCACGACAGGACCTCAACCGTTGGGGTGCGCCGCACTTCGAGGAGGTCTTCTTTGCCGAGGACGAGGTGTTCACTACAGGGCAGCCTATTGCCTTGATACTTGCAAAGTCGGCCCTCAAAGCTGCCGAGGGAGCCAGAGCCGTCAAGGTCGAGTACGATGAACTACCGGCAATATTTTCCATCGAAGAAGCAATTGAGAAGGAAAGCTTCTTCAACTATTTCCGAGAGATCAAAAAGGGAGATCCAGAGGGCACCTTCGACAAGTGCGACCACGTCTTTACCGGCATAGCCCGGATCGGCGGACAAGAACATTTTTACCTTGAGACGAATGCGACTGTGGCGGTGCCAAAACCCGAAGATGGTGAGATGGAGATATACTCCAGCACACAAAACCCCAACGAGACGTAAGTCTTCCCCATACATGATAATCTTGCTATCACCAGCTTTTGTGATTCCGGGGTAAAGTAATTTTCCTGACTTCTCTCCAATCTTTTGTAGGCAATTGTATGCTGCTCGCGTATGCGATGTCAAAATCAACAAGATACTCGTGCGGGTGAAGCGGCTTGGCGGCGGCTTCGGTGGCAAAGAATCGCGGTCGGTGCAGCTCAGTTCCATCATCGCTCTCGCAGCCCATAAGACGCGCCGGCCAGTCCGCTGCATGCTCACTCGTGAGGAGGACATGGTAATATCAGGTCAACGCCACCCATTCTTGGGACGGTGGAAGGTTGGCGTGAACAAAGACGGCAAAATACAAGCGTTGGACATTGACATTTTCAACAATGGCGGCTGGTCCTGGGACTTGAGCGCCGCCGTCTGCGAGCGCTCCATGTCTCACAGTGATGGATGTTACCGTGTGCCCAATGTCCATGTGCGCGGCCGAATCTGCAGGACAAACACCATGTCTAACACGGCTTTCCGGGGCTTTGGTGGTCCACAAGGCATGTTCATTGCCGAGACCTACATGTCGGAAGTCGCAGATAGATTGGGAATGCCTGTCGAGAAGCTACGGGAGATCAACATGTACAAGCACGGCGAGTCAACACACTTTAACCAGACGCTCGACGGCGACTGGTTTTTACCTTTGATGTACAAGCAGGTACAGGAAGAGACGAAGTATGCGGAGCGCCGCGAGGCTGTGGCTCGTTTCAACGCCGAACACAAGTGGCGCAAGCGAGGTGTGGCCCTCATCCCAACCAAGTTTGGCATCTCCTTCACGGCCCTGTGGTTCAACCAGGCCGGTGCCTTGGTACACATATACCACGACGGCTCGGTCCTAGTCGCGCACGGCGGCACCGAGATGGGCCAGGGTCTTCATACCAAAATGGCCATGATTGCTGCCCAAGCGCTCAATGTCCCCTTGGACAGCGTCCACATCTCTGAGACGTCAACCAACACCGTCGCGAACGCCTCAGCCACGGCGGCCTCAGCTAGCTCGGACCTCAACGGCTATGCCATCTTCAACGCGTGCGAGCAGCTCAACAAGCGCCTGGAGCCGTATCGCGAGAAGCTCGGCAAGGACGCGAGCATGGCCAAGCTTGCTGAGGCAGCCTACTTTGACCGCGTCAATTTGTCTGCGCAGGGGTTCTACAAAACCCCTGAGATAGGCTACACTTGGGGCGAGAACAAGGGCAAGATGTTCTTCTACTTCACTCAGGGTGTCGCGGCCGCCGAGGTCGAGATCGACACGCTGACGGGCACCTGGACCTGTCTCCGTGCCGACATCAAGATGGACGTTGGCCGCAGCATTAACCCGGCCATCGACTACGGCCAGATTCAAGGGGCATTTGTGCAGGGTCTGGGACTTTTCACGATGGAGGAGTCACTCTGGCTGCGCAGCGGACCCCAGAAGGGCATGCTGTTCACCCGTGGGCCAGGCACTTACAAGATCCCCGGTTTCCGCGACATACCGCAGGTCTTCAACGTCAGCCTGCTCAAGGATGTTGAGTGGAAGGAGCTGCGCACCATTCAGCGGAGTCGTGGCGTCGGCGAGCCCCCGCTCTTTATGGGAAGCTCGGTCTTCTTTGCTATTCGCGACGCTCTCAAGGCTGCGAGGGCTCAGTATGGCGTGGAAGCGACCGTGGGAAGCGATGATAAGGATGATGGATTGCTCAGGCTCGAGAGTCCGGCGACCCCTGAACGCATCCGCCTTGCTTGTGTCGATCCTATCATGGAGCGATCCAGGGTAGCTCCGAAAGAAGGGGAGAAGAATTTTTTCATTGCCATATAAGTAGACCATCCATGGCTGCTCATGCAAAGCGTGCTTATAGCAATGAATATCCGTTAGAGACGAGACGCCTCAATGAATACGGAGGAACAAATAGAATTTTAATGGCAATATATCTACTCTCAAATCTGACTTTGATTAGCAAATCTGTGACGCAGCACACTGTTTCGCTTCAAGATCATGCCGTGGTCAGTTCTGCAAGTTAAACCCATGGTCATGTCCTTTCTCTCCGGTGTCAAACCTGTCCACAGTGCTTAGCCATTCCCATGTTGTCGGTTCAGGCGAAATGAAGTAAAGCTTTCGTACATCGACGTCTCCAAAGCACCACCGTCGCTGTTGTAATGTGCCAGGCTCATTGCAATTTCTACCCAGGGTTGAGCGTCATCTTCGTCATTTAGACCTGAAGCCTCAATGCCATGATTGAAAGCCATGATGGCAATCCATTCGAGCTCCTCGCGGGGCCAGTGAGACCCTGTCGTCTGTCACTCTTTTGATCAGTACTCAACCGTGATGGCATTTATACATCATAGGTATTTTGTCAAACTTGCTTACTTCTAGTGCCCTTTTTGCCATTTCACAGGTGGACCGGAGCTCCTCGAGGGCAAGTTTCGTGTCGATACCCATCAGTACTTGAAAAACCCATCGAGAATACCTGGCGAGCTTGACGTTGTCGCAGTCTGGCAGCGCGGCAAGTTCGTCCACGAGAAGATTCAACGCAGAGTAAAAATCTGCAAAGCGTGACCGTAAGCCTAACTGGCTATTCCAGGACATTTGTTTACTTTAGGGCTGGTTAAAGCATGAGCACTCACCTCTCGGTGCGATTTTCGAGACAGTGTGTAGCCTCAGCAAACTGTCAGCCATAGCCTTGAAGGACTCCGCATTCCTACAAATAGAGGCGCGGCGTATGATCTCGCCAAGCTCCGATGTCTGCCTGAGATACAGTGCAGATTCAAAGTCAAAGACTATGATTATCTGCAATTTCTTGAGTAGCTGTTTGTATTGCGCTTCGGGCAATCTAAGTCTTCCGCGGCATGCTTCCAATGCCTCTTCAAATCCTGCAACGTTTTTGCGGACGGCTTGGTAGTCCAGGAGCTGCCGTTCGACGTCTTTCTGGGTCCGTGCAAGCGCTGTCAGAGCTGATGCATTGATAAAATGGCAAAAGAGTCTTCGGAGGGGTAGGTCGTCAACCACAGGTGACACTGCGTCTTCAGGGAAATGTCCCATGACTCTAACGCACACATCCAATGTTCGCACCAAACATCTAGGATCCCAAGCTTGTGCGTATTTCACAGAAATATTGTAAGCATTCTGGCAAAACCACTCCAGCTCTTGAAGACTAAAAAGCTTTGTGCCATCTGCCCCCGTTTCTTTGCGCTCGATGGCTTTTGCGGCTATGCAAGATTAGTTTCTTCTTTAAACCCCAGCAAAGTGAAGAATTTCTTACCTTCCTCGAACATTGTCACAACATGGACAACTGCAGCTCCATCCACATCAACTGATGACCCGTTGTCATCCATTAGCTTTTGTAGGAACCTGATACTGCATCTCAAAAGTGCAGGTAAGTGAACAGGCCCATTTGGTCGAATCTTGCGCACTTGAACCAGCTTTCTCAAGGCTTCGACAACATAAGCCTTGTCGCCTGACTTCTGCGCATCGAGTACACAAGCATAAATTAAATCCTCAGAGTCACTGGCGCTGCTCATGGTCTCCAGGCACTGTACAGCGAGCTCAAGGTCCGAGTTGCGAATCGCAACCTTGAACATGACATAGCTTGTTTTCTTGTCCTTCTGGCTTTGTTCCGACATTGAGTGGTAAATAGACATGGCTGCCTCGGGCTCATTCAGGGATACATTACAGAGCAGCAACTTTCTGTTTTCGATATTAGCAAAGGGCACAAATATCTTTTTTTAAAGCTTGAGGGAATTGGCACCTTTCAATTTTTGCTCGATTGTTAGGTCCTGCTTCTTTGAAGACTGGCAACAATGCAATGTGACCCCATTCTTGAGCTACGTCAAATTGTTTCATAGAAAACTTTGTATCGAGCATCTTCCAGAGCAGCTGAGCGATAGCTGAATTAGCAAGTCTGAGCAAGCAGAGGTCAAGAGATCAAGAAGCGACTGCACATACCGTTTGAGATGCTACTGCACCTCGTGTGCCTAATGGATGTTCGCATCTGGCGAAGAGTATCTTGGCCGTATTAAGGTGTTCGGAAGATTCATGACATTGCGTAGTCATCTTAACACGCAGAACCACAAGCTTTTCGTACCATTCCACACTTTCGCTCTTATCAAATCCAGCGTCGTGCAGAAATGTCACGAACTCGTCTAATAGCTTCATGCCAAGACTAGGACTTTTGTCCCGAAGCTTTGCAAGATGCTTTCTCAAGGCTCTGAATGTTGACTCAGCATAGTTAAAGGACCTAATCATTTCTCGCAGAATGCCGCAGTAAGCCTCACAGTCGAAAGTCTCAGCAGGCGATTTGTTCAGAAGCTCCAGCTTCAAGATAAGAACAAATGGCTGACTTCCAATTTCCGTCTCGATGTAACTGACTAGGCCTCTGGCCTTCTCGAAGCCTTCAGCGGTTTCAACACCCATAAGGGCGGCGATGTGAGCTTGGGATACTGCAAACCGAAGTTTGATACCATCTTCTGTGAGCTGGTCGATACTTTGGTTGGTGATAATATCGTTGCTTCTACCCAGCCATTTGACTGCCATGACAAAGTCTTTCTTAGCCATCAGATGGCAGCCAATTTCGAAGATCGCCTCGACCAAGTTCTCCACAGAACGATGTGTGAGAGATGGCAATAGGGCCTCCATCTTGGTGTACATATGCTCTGCAACATCATACTGTTCCTCTCTCCAACACTAGTCTCGTATGTCAGCATGTCAACTGAAAAGGCATATTCGTGTGCAACTGACCAATGCTGCCCGGATGCCATAGTATTCTGCGCGTAACTGCACACACTCTTGTAAATCATTGTCCTTCCAATTTTCTTGCCCAAGTCTCTCTGCTTCTGTGTCATACTGAGCAAGGTGTTGCATTGCAGTTTGAGAAAGCTCCATATCATGCTCCTCTTGGGTTTGTGTTAGTATTGCCAAGCAAGTACGCCGTGGTATACCGAGCCAGCAACCACCAACCTGTGCATGATCTTCCTGCCTTCAAGGCAAGTCTCATCAAGTAAGCCAGTGTGGCAGCTGAGCTTTTTGTCTCCCATTTTGAAAGGTGCAGTAGCTGAAAGGCAAAAACCCGGGCCGATAACAATAAGCACCTTGTCGTGGTTGTTGCGTCCTTGTTGAGCAACACTCTCCGGCCAAGGGTACATCTATTCTAGAGATTGGTACCCAGTCGATCAAGATCAAGGTCTCCGTAGAAACTGCTGTAGGGCTGCTGCCTAGCAATGATACTGATGTGTTTTCGGACGGTTGTTAGGAGAGAACTGGCTGCAGACGGATCCTGGGACCTGTTTATGGGCAAAGTTTCTATAAGTTCGTCGGCGAGATCTAATGATGTGTCAGCTATCTACCCTGAGCTGCAACAAATAATATCAACAACAACAAAAAAAAAAAAAAAAGAAAAAGAAGGAAAGATGCCCGTGTAGCATACCAACAATTGCCTGTCTCAATTTCATTGGCTTTTGTTTCGACCGTCGTTCACGTTCCCAATTAGGAGGAACAGCAGGTTCAAGTGACATTTTCGCTCTGGAGGCGACTTGGACACGACGGCGACCACGCCGGAGACTGGGATGAAGGAAGGGAATGCAGGGCGCCGTCGGTGGTACGGTGGTACTGTTGCCTGCTAGATTGGCCGATTTCCGGGCTGGGATTGTTGGGACAACAGGACTCAAATATTTGCGAAGTGCTCAAGGTGGCACGCAGTCGAACAATTCTGGTGGAGAAAGCGGTTCGAGTAAAATTGCAACACGACAACCTCTGAGCTGACCGAATCATACAGCAGATGGCGGTCTGCCACTGTGCGCCCGCGATATTCGAAGGAAGGAGCGACTAGACCTTATAGGCAGCCACATAAGCACCTGGTCTTTTGAGACAGTTGAATACTACCGGAGAATTCTGAATAACATAATCAAGGCACTGTACCAAGCGAATAGACTACTTTCAAGTTTCCTTATTCTAAAGTCTGCCATGACGTGGCGACTTATCCCAGTTGGTAGGCTCCAATCCAGCCTCCTGACTTAGGCGTCTATCCGTGAGGATCATTATCATTGTTTTAAGTCTATGTAGAATATTCCCTGTTTAATGAACAGTGTAACATTTCTGCCCCGAAGCTTCTTTCCGAATGCCTTATTCCCGACGTCAGACAGTGCCATATCGGTATGCTGCAGAATTATAAGTGCACCAGTGTGTTATATGTTGCGTATGTACTGTATGTAAAGCAAGTCTTGTAGCGCGACTGGTTGGCTCCAGCTCAATTGCAAAATACTTATTCGGCAGCTGGAGGATCATGTGGCAGGAAATTTCCAATTATCAAACTTGGACTATGCAGCACATCAAAGTATGGTCAGTCTTTTGCAACGAATAACCCCAGCGGAGAATTTACTTGAGATGGATCTCACATTTTATGGTCATCTCTTCGAATTTTCAGAGAAAAGCAACACTTGATTGCAGGCAGTTCCGACTTGTCGTCTGGGTTTTTCAGTGTACAGGCCGTCAGGAGGGTGTCGTGCGCAGGATCGAAGGCGATGGTGCCAAACTCCTCCCAGTACCTGACCACTGACTCTTCTGTCAATATTTCATGAAGAGCAATTTTCCCCTAGTATAGAAATTGAAGGGATCATCGTTAGTTCGTGTCGCATACGCCAGTTCCTGGGAAGAGAGGATGGCAAGACACTCACATCTCGCAAGTCGTCCACCGGTACGTTGATGAGCTCTGCCATCTCTTTGTTTCCTCGAAAGATCTCACCCGTCCTTCGCCAGCAACAAGCTGGTATTGCCATGCTTGCAAACACCCGGTCGTAGTCCATAAGAGTCTTTTCAAACCACATCTCGACATATACAAGCTCAATGTCTGTTAGAGCATGAATCTTTTCACGGAACTTTGGCCGGAATCGGTCAAGCTGTCGTAGAATCTTTTGCTTAGATGTTGCTGCGATATGACTGTCAAGATAATTTGAGAGACGCGAGTATCCCTTAATATAGTTGAAAGGCTTGAGAAGTCCCGCATCATACTTGGCCTTGAGCAACCTCTGCATGCGTTCCTCTGCCGTGTCGTTGCCAGACGGATCTGCAGCTTGAAGGTAATATTCACGCGCCTTGTCTATCGCGACAGTGCTCGAGGGACGGACTATTGACTTGCCCAGCTCACCCTGTGACGTCGAAAGCGCTTCCTTTTGATGCGGTATTGCACTTGGTGGAAGCATACTGTTCCCTGTACCGTTCAAAGTTTCGGAATTCTCGCCAGTGCTGTTAAGGAACGAAGAAACAATTGTATCGGCTTGAGCCGTGCCAGGTAGATTTTGCGACTGTTCGTCCTGCAGTAGCGAGCCATCTTCCAGCAGACTTCCGTTTAAGAAGTCGCTCAGGAGATTGAACTCATTCGTTACCTCGGGCGTGATCAAGTTGAAGCTTGGATGATAGCCGTGCATATCATGAAAGTGACTTTGATTTATCCAGCCATCCGAGAAGCCGGGAACTTTACCTCAAAGGAAAATTGTCAGCAAAATGAAAGAGCAATGACTCAGTCACCAACCTATTGGCAGGTGAGTCGGGCAAGACTCGAAATATATGCAGACGATAAAGAGCAAGCCGGTACGTACAGCTATTCAAGTTCTCAGATCCCATTGCATTTGGCCGCACCCCTGTCAACGGTGACTGTGGCACAAGTAAGGGGTTTCCTCGGCCTAGGACAGCCGCCGCGGCGCCGTTGTCAAGGCCCGATCCGACTGCGTCCATCCGGCCATCGTAGGTTGTCATCGTGTTGGTGGCCGCTTGTCCATCGCGCGAGGTCTGGGTCATATCTGTCTGGTGCTCGGAGTCGTCCGCCGCCGTCCCGAGAGCGCTCTTGGCCTTTTTACTTTCGTGTTCTCGCGGCTCGTCGTGACAAAGATGTCCAATGTTTCTCTTGATACATCTGGTGCAGGGACGTTCCTGATCAAGTTTCGGGTGCCATTGTCAGTGTGACTGATCATGAGAACATCCTTGCCGCAGCAGGTTGAGGTGAAGGCCTTACATACGAGGTCACACGTCATGTGCTGATAGTAGAATATAACAACCAGAATTAGCCCATTTTGTTCCCCGACATCGCCAGCTTGTCGCAGCGGACATGGCGGGGCCAAGTAGCTCTCCTCTAGGAGAGCCATTGGGTTGTCCGCCACATCAAAGGGCACAATGCCCACGGAGACCAGCAGAACCTACAGATCTACGACAATATACGCACGCTGCAGATCGACGCAAGTGCCCGAACGAGTCAGCAACAATACGATTTACTCAAAACAAGGTGGACAAGCCAGATGACATGCATGTCCATCATCACGAGGCAGTGAAAGGCGCACCATGGTTGACCTTGCGCCGTTTCTTCGGCGCCTTGCCCTGCTCTTCCGTCCCACCGCTCCGGCTGGCCTTCAAAGGGTGGCGGACCTCGGCGTCCGGCTTTGCCGCGTCATCGCTCGGACTGACATCTTTCCCCTTGGCTGTTTCCATGGGAGGCCACTCGTTTCGAGCCCGCTCCGGGCTGGCAGGGGATGTAATCGGTCTGGAGTCGAGGAATTGGCACCGAATCTCATTGGTGTGGAATAGACCGGGTGTAAACACAGATGGCGGCGAGTCGAAAAAAGAAAGCTACCTCGGGCGCACGCGACCCATTCGCACCCGGGTGGCAGCTGACGGCTAGTTACAGGCGAACGCGGACGGGATCCGTTTATTGAGTACGAGGGCGGCGTGCCGCCGGCGTCGGAGGAGAAGTCGCGCACTTTCACCGTGTCAATCGCTTGCCGATGCCGCCATGCAAGGTGCGATCACTCGGGGTGACTTCTGCGTGGAGCAATCTTGTGTTTCATCAACTATTACCGCAGAGCACCGTCTGATCGACGAAACCAAGGTGTGCAGGTATGCATGTCAATTGGAGATCGCGTGAGCACTCCGATCCATTGGGATTCTGCAGCTTCGGTGGGTGATTTGCCCGCTGCCACTAGCCTTGGGCATGCAGCCCAGGTTTGTCAGAGCGGGGCTACCTTGATTTCAGCCGAGGGGTTCTTAACGATTGGAGAGTTCCGCAATTTTCGGCGTCGAGGGCGGGCTTTGCTTTATCTGCAGCAAATTTGGGATTTGTTTGCGAGATTCAAAATTTACACAAAGGCGCTGCCGAAATCGAGAGCTTGCTATTATTTTTATACAATCTTTGGTTTGGAATTTTCTGCATTACCCTTAAATTCCCTCTGGCTGTCTACCTACCTGAGATACTTGGTTGACAGCGGTCATTACGACACTGTTTGCAAACTTTTCCAACCTCACATTGTTGCGCCAGCTGGGGCCGAATCTACCGAAAGCAAGGCTCCTTCCTCAGGGTCTTTGGGCTCTACAAGTCTGACAGACACATTTTCACACTGCGAGTAAACACGGAGGCCAACGACACAGACCTGGCACAATGTAACGGACCATGTTAGCAATCGTCGCTCGAGGGTAAACGGCACAAGGTTGAGATGGAGGTTCAAGAGAACTTACCGCATTCCATGGTCCGGGGTGTTCATGAAAGTCATCCGAGGACTCGCTGCTGCTGTCATCATTGTCGTCCTCATCACTGCCGTAGGCTTCGCTGTCGTCTTTTTCATCTTTCTCTTCCTCCTTTTTCTCCCGTTCCTCGCAAACTTTGCACTTCACCAGCTCAGACTCGCCCTGTGCCTTCTCTGCATTAGGTTCAGTCTTGACTGGTACAGTGTTCATCTCGGTCTTCTTCTCGCCATCCTCCTCCTCTTTGATGTTCTCCTTATTGTCAGTTTTACCCTCATCGGCCTTAGGATCTTTGTTGTGCTCCTCCCGGATGTCTTTAGCGTTGGCTTGCTTTTGATCCTCCTCAACGTGGTCCGCACCCAAAGCTGCTTCCGTCTGCTGTTCGGTTTGTTTCGTTTCAGGTCCCTGCTGTTTAAGAGACGACCTGTGCTGCCTTCTCTTTTCCTTCGCCTCTTTCTCCTTGGCATTTCTCTTTTCTTCCAGTTTCTTCTTTTCCGCCTTTGTGTGCAACACGAGGTCTTCGTCAGTAATACCAGCCTTTGCGTGAGCCAGGTCATACTGCATTCCTATCTGGCGTAACTTCTGTGGGTTGCTCTGAGCCCGCTGCTTAACAATGTCTTCCACCATGTCCTTGCTGGTATCGCGAGTGGCCGTGATCTTTGGGATGACCTCGTAGCAACCGGCCTCAAGCTCCACCTCGCAAGAGACTGATCGGTTGCCGTTGTATATACCAGCACGTACGCGACAAATGTGGTCTCCAGATTTGGCTCCTTGTTCTTGAAGCACAAAATGTAGCGAAAAGTCGTACTGTCCTTCCAGCCCCCTGAAATAGCGATCATCTAGCTGAGCCAAGGTGATGACTACCAAGCCTCCTTGTTTGATCTGAAAACAGTCAGTAACTGAATATTATATATATATATGATATCAAGGGAGAACAAACTTACCTCGAGCGAGAACTTGCACTGCGAGTAGCCAGTGACCCAAGAAATATTCATCGTAGCCCACTGCTGGACCACGCTCCAACTCTTATCAAAGAGCCTAGTTCGAGAAATATCTTCGAACTTCTCAAGCATATCATGATAGGATATCCAAAAGACGCCATCATCGCCAAAGGTATGACCAAGTTTCGTCAACCAGTACGGCGTCCACTCTTTCGACCCATCTGACCATGGGCCGTTCCACTCGCCATCACCCCAGGGGTTCCTGTTGGGTTTGGTGATGAAAAATCAGCTGTGAGAAATTTTCGGGCGATTAAAAGGCCAACGATGGTTATTATAACTTACCTGACTTGCACCAGTCTCACCTTTTGTCCGTCCTCGCCACTCACCTCCGTGGCTCGGAGGATAGAGTATGCATGGCTACCAAATAGACCATCGCTGTCGTCCGGTCGGGAAGCTAATGCAAACACGAAGTCTCCATTCTGGCTCGAAAGTTCACGCCATAGCTTGTCCTTGTTGAGAACACAATTAGTAGCAAGGTTGGCGGTTACACCACCAGTCATGTCTTCCACAGCCTGTCCGGCCCACCCAGATTCGATAGCGTGACTGTTTGGGTGCCAATGCAGGCTTGTTAGTAAGCTCTCGCTTGGAAACAGATACTATACCTAACAGGTTCTGACTCACTAGTCTCCGTGAATCTTGGCATATGCTTTCTCCATTAGAGGGAGCCAGGTTTCATTTGGATCTTGGCATTTGGAGAAGAAGAGTGCATTGGATCCGGTTTGGTGGCTACAAAATGACGGTTAGCTTGGAAGCGCCAAAGAATGTGCAGTCACAAAAGTCATAGCCAGCTACAGCAGACAGAAGCTGGCGGCAGGGAATAGCTACTGACTTGCGACGCCACTCGCGTGCTTTCTTGCCCGTTGGGTCGTGGTCCTCACGAAAATCAGGAGCAGAGAGGTACAGGCTGTCGTCGACCAAAACGGGCTCCCACTCTCCGTCACGATAGAAGACGAAGCCGTAAACCCCGACTTCCTCGTCCCGGGCAACGCACACGCGCTCCATGAGATCCTTGCGGTGCGCTATGGTCGCGGTGCCCGCGAGCCACCAGCAGTCGCCGATGGCGCCCTGGACGATATCGGAGGCCTCACAGCCGTTGATGGTGAACTGCGGGTTCTCAAAGATCCAGTCGACCCGGTGGACCGAGCCCGTGTTGAAACTGCTCTTGCTGCGGAGCCCGTCGAGGGTGTTACGGCAATAGTCAGTGGCCAGGTCGAAGTCTGGGTCGGTGAACTTCTCGTTGGTGCGATGGGCCTCGCGCACTATGCGCTTGACGCGCTCGCGGCACTCGCGGGCGGCGGCCTCGTAGGAATCGGCAGCATTTTGAGTAGAGGTCGACAGACTGAGCTTCTCCAGGGGCAGCAGGCTCCGATAGAGACTTCGCGGGAAGATTGATGTCACCTTGCCCGGCTTCTTGGTGAAGAAAGAGTCCCAGAACTCTGACACATGCTCTTGCGGTGCCTTGCTATAGTTTCTTCGCTCGGGCGCCACTATCACACTCTGGTTATCCATTCTGCCGTCCATGTCTGCTGTGGGCTAAACAGCTGGTGATTGTAAATCTCTATTTGGAAATATATGATCCAAAACTGTCGCAGGAAGCACAAAATAGTACTTTGCTACATTTGTCTTGTCGTCAATCAACGGTCGAGTCAAAAAAATGCCGCGGTAAATGAGCTTCATATACCCGACAGAATACCTCTGTCTCCAGCCAAAAAGATCTTCCTCATGCCTAGCCTGGCCAGATCCCGAAGGATCATGCCGAGTTGGCCGTCTCTGACAATGCGAACCCAATCATGTGTTCCGTTGGTGGTAAGGCTACCAGCCTGGCGCATATAGCAATAGGGAGGGGCATCGTGATAAAATTAACCGAAAAGTGATGTGTTCTCTGCTGTTTATGCAATGGCTACAGGTTAGACTACACTTGGGTTTCATCGACCACGTTGTCACCCCAAGGAGACCCTGCAGCAGCTGATGACTGCTTGTATGAAAATGGGAAGGCCACAAACTAGAAAAGAGAGTTAGATTTCATGCGTCGTCCATTTGATGCGGGACGCTGCACCACGCTGACCCCATTTGGCTGTAGCGCGGATTTCAGCCGCCCTTGGCGCTGTTGGTCAGCAGCCAAGCCAGCCCAAGGTCACTTGTGGTAAACCGCATCCTGGATTTCTGTTTCGTTCCAATAACAACACAAGGCCAGCATATACGGCTAAATCTATGGTGCTCATACGTATGAAGTCCGCAAGTGGCTTGACCTCAGTAATCAGGGTAGCTAACCAAGGAGATCACGTCCATACGTATCCGCTCACGTCAGCTTATGTACTACTTTTACTTGGCCTACATTGCGGCTCCAAGACACATCTACAAGTGTCAGACAGCCTTGCAATGCGCTGATTAAATCGCATAGGCACCGGATCTCTTGATCGCATAAAGCACCCTCGAGTTATAACCTGGTCCTACTGGTTCAGCATTAAACATGTGGTATGAGGAAATAGAAAGTTTCACAAAATTATCCTACTATTTCCTACATACTAGTTGTTGATCCATGGTTAGCCCCGTTCGTGTTATCTGTCTACTGTATACCATTAATGGCCATGCTCAGTCTTTCAAGTTCTTTTTGTATTTTCATCTCCATCCCTGGTCACAACAACATAATCCTCGAGGGAAACAGCAGCTCATCGACAGAAACTTTATCAGATTTTCAGAGCAAAAGATGTTAGTTTTCATCAGCAGTTTTAATCAGACCTTCGATTGGAAGATATACCTGTAGTCAAGAAATAGAATTGTGGCTGATTACTGGATGGTCCCACATGACCTCGTTGCGTTTTTTATTATACAAACGACATTATTCCCAGCGAGCCCGAGTGTATTATACATAGTCAAGCCCTGGCAATATTGATGCTAAGTTTGAGGCGTAAACCATCGTCTCGTTGAGAATACAAGACATGTCGAGTTGCAAAACCGGCTTAGGGACATTGTCCCCCGTTGCTTCATGAGCAAATTAATTCAGGCCCAGCCCCAAAATCATGTCAGTTGCATGCCATACTCATGAGTAGATAAGCTTCATGCCATAGATGCGGCTATGAACCAACCTTCGACGAAGCGTCTGCGGGCTGTCCAATCGCCTCTGAGCATGAGGCTTAATTCGATCCTAGATAGAATATGGTAGGGCGTAATAGTCTGCTCATACCGCAAAAACTGAATAAGAGCTCCTCGATTTGTGTAGTCGCGTGTCCCTTTTGCGGTTTCGAGTCTTCTGGGGAGGTTACCAGAGCTAGCGGACCCGGGAACCACTTCACGGGCTGAGGAATTTGAGAGACCACACAGATGTAGGTCTAATTCACCAGCAACTAAGCGTACTAGAAACCAATGATACAATGCTAGTTCGTGAAACTGCGGGCTTGAGACTTGTGTCCTTCATTATGGGGGATGGTGTGGACTTGGTTACTCTGAAGCAATATCAGTGATTGCATGATTGCTCGTCAATATTGGTACAAGCTTAATGGGATGCGCGTTATTGTGCACTTGAGAAATCATAACGCCCACATGCCATTTACCAGAGCCTAGCCATTCATCCGGTGGAGATTCAAAAGCCAATCATCAGGGCTGAAAGCAGAGACAAAAAAAAAAGAAAGAAAGAAACCTCCACAAGACCGCTATACCCAAAAAGAGAAAATATGATTAAGAAAATCGGCAATTTTGTTTCTCCGCTTGGATATTCCCAGCAGAGTCTAGTCTTTAATCAAGTCCACCATATATCTTCAAGAATCAAACTATAGGAGGTCTTGTTGAGATGAGCAATTCATTACAAAGAAGCAACGAGCATTGTGTTGTTGGGGTATTGCGGATTTAGAAAATGACCGGGGACGCACGTTTCAGAGGGAGCCGAGTTTAAATGGAGTAAACTGTTGGATTCAACAAATACACATGGCGATAATGTGCGTGGAACTCTGGATAGTTATTTGTATGAGCAGAAATATATAGTCTTGAACAAAAGTCTTGGGAAAAAGATTTCAACCTAACCGTTGTATTGTTTATCTTCCCAAAGGTCCACTTGCGGTGAAATACGTCATCAGGATACAGACAGTAGGTGGGGTTCAGCGCCCCGAGGGAAGGTGACACTTGAAAACTCAATGATTCTGTTTTCACACTTGGGAAATTTATTATCTCTTCGATATAATCCAAAATACCAGCCTGCACCGATCAAGTCAGACAAGTCAAGAAGGATAAAGTTATAGTTTTTCGACACCGTGATATCATATATTTCAATGAGACCTCTACTCCTCGCTGGTGGCAAGTCGACTCGGATGGGCTCGCCAAAGCACCTCCTTTCCCTTCCCGATGGCCAGCCGCTGTACCTGCGTCTTGCTAAGACTCTGCATGCCGCTTGTCCAGGTTCAGTCCCTGTGGTCGTCTCCCTTGCCCACGATTCAATATTGGACCAGACATTGCGCAATGCAACGGAACAAGGTGGCTGTATGCTCGCTCCTGAGGGTTGGCAGCCATCCGACGGACTTTCTACTCCAAACAAACAACATTTACCAATCCTGAAGGTGCTCATAGATGAGGGTGAAGGCACTAGGCTAGAGTCCGCAGGCCCTGCGGCCGGACTCTTGGCAGCTCACCGAGCATATCCCAGCGCCACTTGGCTCGTGCTGGCCTGTGACTTTCCCTTTTGCACCACCGAGATATTGCATCAACTCCAGTCTGAATATCAATCTCCAGTCACTTGCTTCCGCAATGACGAGGGTTTTATCGAGCCGCTTCTCGCCATATGGAGCCCAGACGCTCTGCGGCGACTCGAGGATAACACAGCGAATGGCAACTCAAGTCCAAGTGCAGTAGTGCGTCAGTTGGGTGGATTAGTGCTTGCACCGCCACGGCAGACAGAGTGTAAAAAGGATGAAGATCCTGAATTTAATGATGGCCTTGAGAGATTATCGCCTCTCTTCAACGTCAACACGAAGGAAGAATGGGGAGCCGTCTTAAGAGTTAAGCGCTGCAATGACGGGATCTTATCTACCGCCTGAAACATGCCAGAATTGTCTCAGGAGCTTACACCAAAACCACATTGCGTTATTGGGTAGCAGTCTACTTTATCGCCCTTGCCGTAGAGGTCTCCCTTCCGAAAATGAATCCAGCAATTGGCCTCGACAAAAGGCCATAACTTAGCAGGCCCTTCAGTTTTTCCTATCTCGACAACCATCATCTCTCCTCCTTCTCCAGCACTCACACGTCCAGGCTGGAAGCAATCCATCTCTAGATTTTTTCGACATTTGTTGTTTGCGGTTTGCGGGACAAAGGATGCTGTGGTAGCAGTCTCTGGACTTTGTCCAAGCAGGTGGCGTACGTACGGAACCGCAAGAAATCTGAAGCAAGCTGCAGCTGCTCCCGGGTTGCCTGGAAAGCCAAAGAACGCCGTTTCTCGGCCTGTCTTATTTGGCAGCATTGCAAAAAGCACTGGGTGGCCTGGGCGAATCGCTAGCCCATGAAAGATGATCCTAGTGCCGTGAATGTGTTGCTCCAGTGCACCACGTACGTGGTCGAACTTTCCAACCGACACGCCGCCACTTGTGGCAATTATATCAGGTGTTGAACTTGAGCTGAGAACATGAGAAATTGCGTTCGCAATATCTTTTGTCTCATCCGCCAACTGCCCCAAAAACTGTGACTCGGCACCAACTTCGCGGAAAGCAGCTGTAAGGAAGACACCATTGACATCTCTAATGCTGCTTCCTCGTGAGCCTGTTGTATGCCGTGCTTCTCGGCTATCTAGCTGATCTGCTCCGCTTGCGGCTTCATTTTGTTCCCTGAGCAACTCCTTGCCAGTGGAAAACACTTGAACTTTCGGCCTCATTTGCACAGCGACTGACTGGGTTCCTACAGACCCCAACGGCATCAGGTGCGAAGCACATATCGTTTGACCAGCTCGAAGGACAATGTCGCCCTCGCAAATGTCCCCTCCTGCAAAGCGTCGGTTCGCATACTTTGGCACCGGCCTGACCACGACGATGAACTTTGCAGACTTCAAAGATGAATGCCATTTTCTGTCGCAAGAAGATATTGAGGAAATTGGCAGAGTATCCTCCATCTTGATGCAAGCATCTAATTCTTCCCCTCCAGGGCCTGGTTCCGGAAACCTAGCTCCAGTCATGATCTCAATGCAAGTTTCTGCAATTCCACAGTCGTCGATCGAATGGGATGCCCACGACTTGGGCTCATCGCCAGCGGCTATGGTTCCCATTACTCGAAATATAACTGGAGACTCCGGCGTTGCGTTCCGAGTTGCAGCAGAGCTGATAGCGTACCCGTCCATCGCCGATGTATCAAACTCTGGTGTTGTAAGACGGCTGCGGATATCATGGGCAGCAACGCGACCAATGGAGTCAAGCAGAGGGACAACTTCCACTTGATCAGCGGCATTGACAACTTTGCCTGCTTTTACTCCTTGGGATGCCTGCTTCAGCAGCGCTAGTGCTGTGTTGTATGATGTTGACATGTCTTTGTCTTTACCGACGAGCTTAGCAAAGTACCGCCTAGTTTGTCGAGAGTTGATCAATACCAAACAAAACTGGCCAAGGATTTATAGCCACTGGATAGATCGTAAATCAGGAACTTCCGAGTCAAGGTGAAATCTTCAAACAATCGCCCTTCTAGGTTCTCGTCGGCCAACCAACCTGCCTAGTTTGGTAATATTCAGATCACTTATCCGCGGAGATACCATAGAGTGGTCTCTAACACGCGACTCGCAAGTAGACCAAAAGTCGCATGCATTAATGACGTCAAATAATCGTCATGAAAAATTTACATGCAGCCAAAAAAAAAAAAAAAAAAAAAGTTTTGTTTTGAATACTATGGCGGTGAGCAGGCTATGCCTACACTAGAAGAGCATTACACCCATGTAAAAGTATAGAATATTACTTTAACAACACCGTTGCAATGGTTTATCAGAAATGCCAAGGCATCATTGGGTTCTTTCCCCCAGCCTACGTCTGTAGATATTGAAGGCATCATGCACGAGCAACTGTCTCCCATGTCTCAGTGCCGCAACTCCATAGAGGACATATGGGGACCGCGAGCACCATACAAGGCTGAATGGCCGACAAGAGTCGACTACGCATGGGATGAGGAGCCCGAAAAATGGGTGCAGAGTGCCTGCGTTCTTTGCAGGTGAGGGGTCATTCGTGATCTATCATGGCTCTAGGTTTCATAAGCTAACAAATTGCATGGCTTTAGCAACGGGTGTGGATTGGACATCGGCGTCAAAGACGGACAAGTGGTGGGTGTGAGAGGGCGGGCCACAGATCGAGTAAACAAGGGTCGTCTAGGACCCAAGGGGCTTCATGGGTAAGTCGAGAGAGTATGTGCCAAAAAAGTAAAGCCTTGGCCTAATTTTGAACGCCGATTCTTTACAGATGGAAATCAATCCATAGCAAAGATCGTCTCACAAAACCCTTAGTTCGCAAGAACGGACGTCTTGAACAAGCCAGCTGGGATGAGGCGATGGATCTCATAGTGAGAAAGTCGAAGGGGCTTTCTACAACGCTCACGAACCACAGTATATCATTCTACACCTCTGGTCAACTGTTTCTAGAAGAGTATTATGCTCTGGCTCTCATCGGCAAAGCTGGGCTAAACACGCTGCACATGTAGGTATGGCCCGCACGCTCTTCTGAGAGAATCCCGACACGAAGCAAGACCTAACCTATTCAACCATAGGGATGGCAACACGCGGTTGTGCACAGCAACTGCTGCAGCCTCGATGAGGGAATCTTTCGGGTCAGACGGTCAGGCTGGATCATACACTGACATTGATTACACCGATTGTATTTTCATGGTCGGTCACAACATGGCTGCGACGCAAACTGTGCTGTGGTCTCGAATACTTGATCGTCTAGAAGGTCCTCATCCGCCAAAATTGATAGTTGTCGACCCAAGGCGTTCCAAGGTCGCCAAAAAGGCAACACTGCATCTGGCTCCGAAGATTGGGACAAATTTGGCATTGCTCAACGGGATCCAACATGTCATGTTTGAGAACAAGTGGGTAGATGATGGTTTTATTGCCAAGCATACAATAGGCGTCTCTGAGTTGAAGGCAACCGTCAAGGATTATACCCCCGAGCACGTTGAGAAGCTGACGGGGGTGCCGGCGGCGGATATTGAGACGGCTGCATCCATCCTCGGTCAAACACAGAGTCTACTGTCGACCGCTCTGCAGGGTGTCTACCAGTCTAACCAGGCAACAGCCAGTGCTTGCCAAATCAACAACATCAACCTAATCCGAGGTCTGATCGGCAAGCCGGGGAGTGGCGTGCTACAGATGAACGGTCAGCCAACAGCGCAAAACAACCGTGAGACTGGCTGCGACGGCGAGTACCCCGGCTTTAGAAATCATCAAAACCCACGGCATATGCAGGAGCTTGCAGACCTGTGGAACATTGACGTTACCAAACTTCCACATTGGTGCGAGCCGACGCATATCCAGAACATGCTCAACTTCATGGAGCAAGGATCAATACGGATGTGTTGGATCTCGGGCACGAACCCATTGGTTAGCCTTCCGGACTTGCCTCGTATCCGGCGTATCTTTAGCTCTCCTGAGATGTTTGTCGTCTGCCAGGATATTTTTATGACGGAGACTGCGCAGCTTGCGGACGTGGTGCTGCCTGCGGCTCAATGGGGTGAGAAAACAGGGTGCTTCACCAATGTCGACCGCACCGTGCACATATCACACAAGGCTGTCGATCCACCCGGAGAGGCTCGGTCTGACCTGGAGATTTTTCTGGACTATGCCCGCCGGATGGGGTTCAAGGACAAGGACGGCAATGATTTGCTTCCCTACACTACGCCGGAGGAGGTATTTGAGGCCTGGAAGCGCGTTTCCGCTGGGAGGCCTTGCGACTACACTGGATTATCCTATGAAAAACTTACAGGGGGATCTGGCATCCAATGGCCCTGCAACCAAGACTGGCCGATGGGTAGAGAGAGGCTCTATGAAGATGGTCGATTCTATACGGATCTGGACGAGTGCGAGTCGTTTGGACACGACCTCGAAACAGGCACCCCATACACAGTAGATCAGTACCGCGTCCTGAATCCGGCAGGCCGGGCAATTATCAAGTCGTGCAGATATGTGCCTCATCCTGAAGAACCAAACGACGAGTATCCTCTACGCCTGGCAACGGGGCGGAACGTTTACCAGTTTCACACAAGAACAAAAACTGGGCGTGCTCCCGCACTGCGCAAGGCCTGCACTGAACCCGAAGTCCGGCTCTCTGAGGAGGATGCGCTCCGTTTCAATGTCAAGGATGGTGACGTGGTCATTGTACGGTCAAGACGCGGTGCTATTGAAGTCAAGGCGCGAATTGGGGATATAATTCCCGGCCAGGCTTTTATTCCCTTCCACTTTGGATATTGGGACTCTGAAGATGGCAGGGCCAGAGCCGCCAACGACTTGACGATCTGTGAGTCAAAGCCTCTCCTGTGCGCTTAGCAATTTTCCCCACTGATACTGACACTTTCCAGCTTATTGGGATCCTATATCGAAGCAGCCAACTTTCAAGGCAGGCGCAGTCAGGATTGAAAGTATCCCTGCCGATACAAAAGGCGCATACATCAAGGAGACACAGAGCGAGGCAGCAAAGAATGCCAACAAGCGCAACTTTTCAGATGCCGATGCCGACGCTGCTTCTATGAAGGCGGATCTCGCCGGCAGACAACGCCACTTGGGGCTCTGGCTTGGAGAATGTCAGGAGTGCATTGTGCAGCTGGCCGAGATATACTCCCAGATCATACCCAGGCTGGTACACGATGCCGAGGTTCAGGGTGGGCTGAAGGTCCTTGAAGGACTCGCCGAAAGCGCCCGTGTCGAGATCCAGACCTTTGCCACCAAGTATGGCGAGAACAAGCAAACGGGTCAAAGTCGTGCAAAAACCCTCCGCGAGGCGTTGTTCCCCAGAGAAGACGAGCCGCGCTCTCCGTATCGGGTGCTGGAGACTTTGCAAGGCCTCAATGTCTACCTGGGGCACATTGAAGGCACTTTGCTTGCGCTGACGCCCACTTCTTCCGCATTATGGGACAAGGATTTTCAGGCAGCGGTGAAAGGGGCAAAATCAAAGGTATCTCGGATGAGACAGTGGGCAGAGAATCAGATATTGGTTCGTAGTCCCCAGACACTACTCGTCCCGGCAAAGGCGCTTAGAGATGAGCATTTCATAGGGAGGGTCGAGCAGCCGAGGTAGTTTGTTGTGTTGAAAATTATTTATGACCAAGCTTAAAGTTGAAACTGGGAGGCAGGAATCACGTAACTGGTGACGCACACGAACGTACACGTGCAGTCTGCATAAGTGGTAGGAGAGCCATGTAGTCAGGTAGGGTGCGCTTTTTAGGCTAACGAGCGTGGCAGCGCTTTTATGGTGTGCACAGCGCTGACTAAACTCATCTGGTCATATAATGCCAAAATCTATTTACTGCAATACACCCCCCAGTTAACTTTGCGTAAATAAACAAAATTAACTGTTTATATAACTATATATAACCTTTACGGCCAATATTTATATATATTTATTTACGTAAATAAAAGAAATTTATAATGCTAATAAATGGTAGCGGTGCAACGCGCGCCGCAAACGGGTTTTACCAACCTTTAACATTTCCTATTATATTTAGCGCAGGCGGTAAACTTTTTTTAATGGCGACGAATCCGTAATATTATACCCTTTATTATATTAATAGCGATAATAATTTGTAATAAAATTGGTAAACGTACGGCGAATATATATTTCGTTCGTTTTTTTAAATCCGAATTTTAATTTTAAATTTTATTTTATACCCAAATACCAAATTCGTAAATAATCGTTTACGCCTTATAATTTGCGTTTAACGGTTTGCGCGTTTGTTAACGTCGATATTAGCACCAGCAGTAATGTTACGATCAAGGTATCGGGTAACCTGTTCTTAGGGTAAAGTACAGTGGGTTAAAGCAACTGAGCGTCTTAATTGGGTAACTGGGGTTCTCAATAACTGGGGTGAAATTATAATCGTTTTCAAATAAATATTGAAGTTAACTAAAATTTAATTGCTGCTAAGCAATCCTAAAATCGAATTTATTTATATGGTAATGAGCGCGTTTTATATAAATTATATTCCAAATGTAATTTCCTTTAATTTATCTGATTTGTAATTCCCAATCGAAGTTTTACAAATTATTGAAATTACTTTTTTTGGCGATTACGTGGTGTTACGTAATTTTTTCCTTTACGTAATTTTGTTTCCTATCGGTCGGTGTTTTTTCAGGTCGAATATTATTAGGAAGGGTGTAACCCCGCCTAGCCTTACTAGTATTGGCCCAATTTGTTTGGTCGTAATATTAGGTTTCCTTTCCTTTGGTTAAATCCTTTTGGCTTTTAAATAATTTATATTCCTTTAATTTTTGTTTTTGTTTCTATATTTTTTTTTTGCTAACCTTTTTGCGCCATATTTAATCGCGTAATTAAATTAAAATTTGGTCGTTCGTCGACAGAACGTCGTTACGTTTTTTTTGCTTTTTTCCTTCCTTTTTCGGTGGATATACCTTTTTATTTTTATTATAAATTTCGCGGTATAATGCGTTACGCAATATCCCCGCAAAACTCCTTTCGTTGCATCGAATGTTTCCGTGTTAACCGTTTTAATTACGACGTATTAGGTATTTCGAATACCCAATTGCGTAATATCGGTCGGTAATATTCCAAATTTAATGTTAAAATGGAGGTTTTGGAAAAAGATATTTTGGTAAAACAGCAAAAAATTTAGGAAAAACAATTGAAATTTTTCCGTTTGCGAAAATAAAAAAAATTGTAATTTAAAAAAATAATACGAGCTATATTTCGCGGGATTAACGATTTGGAGGAATTGGATCGAATCGAGCGTAAAAAGGTAAAACAGGAAAAGCGGCGGCGATCGGCCGAAATTTTTCCTAAAATGTCCCTAAAATCGCTTTTTCCGGATTCCAATTTCGTTTGGGATTCGACCTTCCCAATAAGTTTTTTAAATCCTTTTTTGTTGGACGAAATAAATGTTTTTACGCAATATTCGGTCGGTAAATTGTTTTTATCCGTATATTTTAATTTATTAATATATGTTAATCGTTTTTTTATAGGTTCGTCTAATGGTATGGTTTCGAATTTTGGTCGATTTTTAACTTTTAAGAATAATAAATAATGCTTTTTTAAATCGTCCTTTTTTTTTTGGTTAATTTGTTCGCAAATCCAATTCCTGGTAATATTAACGGAATAATTCCTAATAATTTTGGAGGTGGTTAAGGGGTTCCCAAATGTTTTTTTCGTATCCGTAATTTTCCTATTTAATAAAATATTTTATTTTACCGTGGTTGCGTTTGTGGTCCAATATTCGTTCGACGTCGTATATTTTTTCTTCGTCGATTTCGATTATTTTTTATATACTGGTACCGGGTGGTACTAATTCCAATAATAATACGTGGAACGTTAGGTGGATTTTTATAATTCCTGGTAATAATAATTTATAATTGGTTTTATTAATTTTTTTATCGATTTTAAAAAATCCAAACTTTTTGTAATTAAATTTGCTATTTGGTCGTTATATTTTAATATTACGTCGAATAAAATAAACGCTATTTCCCTCCTGGAAGGATAATCCCTTTATCCGATATTAGTTAGCGTATTTGGTTATTTTTTTTCGTACAAATTCCAATTTTTGTTGGAATTTTCGGTGGAATTTTCGTAATTCGTTTATTTGTTTATCGGTTCGTGGGACCGTAATCGTGGTTTTTGGTTTTCCATATACCGTAAAGTTAAATCCGTAATTGGTATAAAACGGGGTTATTTTGGTATTTTTATTTTTTAAATTATTGTATGCGAATTATATTGTGGGTAATAACCGTACCCAATTATCCTGCTTATAATTTATATAACATTTTAAATATTGTTTTAATGTTTGGTTTACTCGTTTTATTTGTCCATTTGTTTGTAGGTAAAATATTGTAAATAATTTATGGTCGGTTTTTAGCTATTTTATTAAAAATTTCCAAAATTTTAATGTAAAAAACTTATTTTTATCCGTAATAATGCTTTTTGGAAATCCGTGGTTATTAACAATTATTCGTAGGAATATATAAGCGATTTTTTCGGCGTTGCTACTTTTTTTATAAAATAGGAAATAGGCGTATTTAATAAATTTATCCATTATAATTAATATACTATTATATTTAGTTTTAATAAATAGTTTTTCGGAAGGTGGTAGCTTAACGATAAAATCCATTATAATAGTTTGCCAGGCCTTGTCAGGGGTTGGTAAAAATTGTAAAAACCCGTAAAATTTGTGTTTGGCGGATTTGTTTTTTGCGCAAAATTCGCAATTTTTAATGGTTTTTCGTATTTTTTATCGTATTCCTTTGAAATTATAGTGTTGTTTTAACCGTTTCCATATTTTGGAAATCCTTTGGTATCCGTAAGCTTTGCTTTCGTGGATTTTCCGTATTTTTTTGGTATAATTACCGTATTGGTCGTTATAAAATTTCGGTAAACTGGTAAAAGGTTTCCGTTATCGTTTACCGTAAAAATTTTCCGTATTTTTTCGGGTATTATGTTTTTATAATTTGGTTTTTTGCTAAAAGCGTCGGCCCTGCCATTTTCTGTTCTTTTTCGGTAAATAATTTTAAAATGGAATTTTAATAGGAATTTTGCTTATTTAATTTATCGTTTATTTAACATTTTGCTGGTGGTAAAATAGGTTAAGTTTTTATAATCCGTATAAATTAATATTTCGTATTTAATTCCGGATAATTATGGTTTCCATTTTTTAAATGTTCGGATAATAGCTATAAGTTTTTTATCGTGGATTTGGTAATTAAATTTTAATTTATGTAATTTTTGTAAAAAAAAGGCGCAAAAATGCAAGCGTTTTTTTTCGTTTCGTTGGTTAAATTATCCTCCGATTGCGTAATCGGATGCGTCGGTTTCGATTTCGAAGGGTTTCGTTGGGTTTAATATTTTAAAAATCGGTTTTTATGCTATTACATTTTATAATTATTCGAAAATTTGCTATATTTGTTCCGTCCATTGGAATTTTAAATCTTTTTTAATTATATTGGTTAATAGGGTGGCGATCGCGCCGTAACTTTTAATAAATTTTTTGTAAAAATTCACGAATCCAAAAAATGCCCGAACGTTTTTTACGTTCTATGGTTGGGGCTATTCCCTTACTGCTCGGATTTTTGATTTTTCCATCCTAATTTCTCCAGGGGCGATAATATATTTTAGGAAATTGATTTATTTGCTGTAAAAAATGCATTTTTCGGGTTTAATTAAAAGTTTAACGTTTTATAGCTTTTGTAAAACTGTATGGACGTATTTTTTATATTTTTCCAACGTTTTGGAAAAAATAAAAATATTATCCAGGTAAATAACGACAAAAATATTTAAATATTCCCTAAAAACGTAGTTAATTATAGTTTAAAAAGTTGCGGGGGCGTTGGTAAAACCGAAAAACATTACCAGGTATTTGTAATATTTTCGTTTAGTGCGAAATGCTGTTTTCCATTCCTCGCTTTCCTTTATACGGATTAAATTATATGTTTTTTTAAAATTTAGTGTCGTAAACCATTATATTTGGTAAAACATATTTCGAAATTCTCCTATTAATGGGAACGGGTAGCAATTTTTTATTATAATGTCGTTTAATTGTTTGTAATCCACGTATAATCGTAGTTTTCCGTTTTTTTTTGGTACGAAAAGGATTGGGTATCCTGTTGGTAATGTCGATGGTTTAATATAGTTTTTTTTGAAATTTTCCGCGAAATATTCGTTTAAAGTTTCCATTTATGTCGGATTTAAACCGTATATTTTATGGAATTTTGGTTGGGTTTTTTTTTTTAATGGTATTTCGTGGTCGAACGGACTATGCTCGGGTAATCCTGTTTCGAATTTTTGGTTAAATAACCGTGTATAATTTTGGTATTTTTCTGGGATTTTGCCGTTTTTGGTCTGTTTTTTCGTGGTTTATATTATGTAATTGAATCGGTTTTAACCTGTAAATAGTCGCTTTTTTTCCGATATTGGCTCCGGGGTTGGTCGTCCTTTTTATAAATACGCCATTTATTTTATTTAATCCTTCCGTACCTTATATTTCTTATATAAACCCTGCTATATTGGAAATCGTTTAATAATTAGGTGCTTTTCCCATTAAATTTGGCCTGTAATCCAATTTATCCGGGGGTTGCTCCTTTTAAACCAGGGAATTCCTAAAATTATATTTTTATTCCCTATTTCCGTAATATCCAAAATAATTTATTCCTTTCGTTTATAATTTTCCATCCAAAGGTATACGGTCTTTGTTTCGATAATACCGTTCCCGTATAAAACTACCTTTTTTTTACGGTTTATAGTCGATATAATTTTTCCTTTTATCGCCAAAATATTCGTCGTTTTTTTACAATTTTTAGAAAAATGTAATTGTTTTGTGCTCCGCTATTAAAAAGCGTTCGTATAAATTTTCCATTAAATCGTATATTTAAAAATATATATTCGTGTACTGCTTTCGTGGTTTGCGTGGCGTTTAAGGTTTTTTATTCCGTTTTTATTATTACCGTCTAGTGCCCTGTACCGTCTGGTTGTCCTAGTTTTTTAGCTTATTAAATTTGCGTCGTGGGTCCTTATTCTTCTTATTTCGGGGCGTATAGCTGTTTTTAACGTTAATTTTATTAAATCGGTGCCCTGTTAATGCAGGCGTTTTTCGTGCGTTTATAGGTATTTCGTTATTTTTAACGTTAGGGTTCCACACAATTTTAATTATGGGTGCGGGTCCTGGTTATCGTAATTTCGTTTCGTACTATGCCTATGCTTTGGTTAACATATATATTTTGCAAATGTTTCGGGTATATTCGTACTATGGGAATTGTTTTTGGTTATAATATATTATAAGGTAATCGTTACAAAGGGTAAAAATTACCGCTAATTCGGTATTAAATTTTATTTTAATTTCCCAATTGGGTAATTTAATGGTGGTATATATTTCGTGGATGCCTGTTATTTTACGTCGTCGTGGGAAAAAATCGTGGATTATTTTTCTGCTAAAATGCAATCCGCAATTATTTCGAAAACATTTTACCCAAAAAATTTTTGTATATTTGGGATATTTAATATCCAAAATTGGGTAATTTCCGAAAATTGGATCGATTAATTTTATAGGGTTTTGTATTTATATTCGAAATAATATTCCGGGAAATTGCACTAATTGGTCGTTTCGGTATAAATCGATAAGTTTTTTCTTATATATATAAAGGTTGTTTTTTTTTACTGCACTATATAGGTTTGAAAATATAATTTTTTTTTCGCTAAATTCGTTTTTTAACTCGTTATTAAATTCGTCCGTTGGGGTTTATTAGATTATCCGGATGCGGTGGGTTTGTCCCAATAATTTTGGTTTTAATTTTTTTAAGGTATTTAATTCCGTAAATTCGGGTAATTTAGCGTTTTGCTTGCGTAATTGTGCCGGTGGTTTGGTTTTAATGGGTATACGGTCTCCTACTGCTAAGGTCCGAATGCTTTTAAATTTTTGTGGGTATTATCCTGCGTCCATTTTTGCGCTGTTATGGATTATGCAATTATCGTCGTAATATATGGTCCAGCTTTTTAAATTGTATTAATCCGGTGGTATTTGTTGGTGGGTGGTGGTATTTAATCCTCGTGGTTTTTTGGAATCGGGGTGTAAGTCCGGAGTGCTTTAGGGACAAAATTTGGCTATATATCCTGGTTTTTCGCATTTAAAATATTTACCACTTTTGGGGTTTTTGCGAGGTTTTTTATATTGGGTCGCGTTAAAATTTATAAATCCGTTATATATTCCGTAGGAAATACTATATTAGCGAAACGGTTTAAGGTATTAGTATTTGCGTCCCGTATTAATTTATCGTAAAATTGGCCCCCATACGCTGCGTCCTTCGCGTCGTTCCAATTTCCGTTCGTAAAATCGGTTATCGATTTTAATTGTTAATTTTACGTACTCGGTTAAAATATCGGGTCGTTTTTTTTTAACAAATTCGTTTTTAATTTTTTTTTAAATTCCGCATAAAAACGTGCCATTAGGGCTTCGGGGCCCCATAATAATTTGGCGGTAATTTATCGAAATTTACTGGCATATTTAAATACCGATTTAATTTGGGTAAAACGTACCAATTTACGTTTAATTGTGCGTTTTTCGTCTGGGCTACCGAATGCTCCCCTAAAACATTTTTCGAAATTCTCGTAATCGTCGAAAATGCGGTTAATTTTAATTTTACGGTTTTTTTTTTTATTATAATCCAAATAATTTCGTAGGATTGGTTCGAACCAGGTAAACGCATCGCCTTTTAATAACAAAACTGCGTAAATAACCTTTTCTGCGTTATTATCGAAATTGTTTTCGTTAAAGTGAAAATAGGCCCGGGTTCCCGTAAAAAATCCCTGCAGGGTACCTGGGATACCATTATAAAATAATAATAAAAAATATTTAATATAATTCCTATTAGTTCGATTAATTTGTTCGGTTATTCGTTCCTGGAATTATCGATTTTCTGCTTGGAGCGTCGCGACCATTTAACGCAAAGCGTTAGCGTTGGCCGGAACGTTAATAGTAAAAGGGGTTTAAAGGGTGGTTTTATTGGAAAACATTATTTCGGCGATACTGCTCGGTATATTTTAAAGCAAAATACTGAACAGGAACAATTAAAATATTACGATTAAAATATCGGGTAACCTATTTTTAGGGTAAAATACAATAGGTTAAAGCAATTAAGCGTTTTAACTGGGTAATTGGGGTTTTTAATAATTGGGGTAAAATTATAATCGTTTTTAAGTAAATATTAAAGTTAATTAAAATTTAATTGCTGCTAAGCAATCCTAAAATCGAATTTATTTACATAGCAATAAACGCGTTTTATATAAACTATATTCCAAATATAATCTCCTTTAATTTATTTAATTTATAATTCCCAATCGAGGTTTTACAGATTATTGAAATCACTTCTTTTGGCGATTACGTGGTGTTACGTGATCTTTTCCCTTACATAATCTTATTTCCTATCGGTCGGTGTTTTCTCAGGTCGAGTGTTATTAGGAGGGGTGTGACCCCGCCTGGCCTTACTGGTATTGGCCCAACTTGTTTGGTCGTAATAAGTAATAGCAATAATAATAAAAATAGGTGTTTTTCCGTTTATTTTGGCGGGTTAAATTGCGTATAAACCGCGCTATACGCTAAATACCGGTTAAACGTTGGTTAACGGGTATAATATAATATTTTTTTTTATTCCTATTAATAGGAATCGATTTGGTCGCGCCGAAAAACGCGTACAATTATAAATCTTTATTTACGTTTTGGCGAATTTACGAACGTGCGATTTAATTAACGCGCTCCCTATATATATATAAACGAATTAATACCACCGAAACGTTGCAATTGCAACGCGTTTTTCAATTTTCCCAACGGGAAATTAAAAACTAAAAAATATAATTTATATCGCAACCGGTTTTATAATGTTAAATTAACGGTAAAATATAGGTTTTTTTTACCGTCGTTACCGGCGCCGCTTTTACTTTTGCGGTTACCGATATAACCCCCGCCATTATCCCCGCCGAAACGGTAATTTCCGAAACGTAAACCGAAAAAATTATTACCGAAATATTAATAGTTAAAAATCCTACCGACCCTGCGCCCGCCCCCGTTATTATTTTTACCGCTACCGAACCCGCCCCCGTTGCTGTTTTTACCGCTACCGAACCCGCCCCCGCGTTTATTTAAACCGCCGCCCTTAAAACCGCTTCCGGGCGTATTAAAAACGCGCGCGGCGTTAAAAATACCGTAAATTGTTCCCAAACCGTGTTTAAAAACGTGGGGTAATATTAATTATATATATAAAAACCGAAAAATATAAAAAAAAGGAGGAGGGAGGAAACCGAAAAAAAGGAGGAAAATAAAAAAAATAACGATAACCGCCCCGTCCGTTCCGTAAATATTTCCCCTATTTTAAAACGTTTATTTATAAATAGCGTAAATTAATATACGTAATATAATCGCGTCGTTTTCGCCCCCGCCGTATACGCCCAAACGATTTTATAAATTACCCGGTATTATATTTCGGGTATACGAAAGCGTATTTATCCGGAATTGCGACCGGTTTATACGTTAATTAGCCCGGCGTGCGTTCCCGTGCGCGGGGAACGCGTTTACCGCGTTATTAAAATTACCGAAATAATTATACCTGTTTTTTTTCCCAATTGGGGGATTTTTTAAATACGTCGCACGCGATTTAAACCAGGCGTTTTTTATATCGCCGCGTACCCCCGTTAAAAAAATCCAATTCCTTCGGAACGTAATTACGTATTATTTCCGGGATTGGACCGAATCCTAAACGAAAAAATTGGTAATTTTCCAGGCGAAAAATATTCCTGCGCTAAAACCCGTAAAAAAGGTTTTTAATATTTTTTTTGCGCCGTAAAACGTAAAGGAAACGTTATTTCGTGGTATTTAAATGGGATTAGGATTGGTTATTATGGGTGGCGTACCGGTAATAATAGGTGCGATTTTTAATAATTAACCTATTACGGGTATTTATTTCGTATTATTTCCTGGCGGCGCTGGCGCCGGCCATTAGGTTTTTTTATGGGTGGGTTTCGGCCCTAAATATTCGTTATTTTATATATTCGTTGCTTTTTATCGTTGTTTTTTTTTTTTTTTTTTTAATAGGTTTAATACGCGTTATTTAATATTATACTTTTTACCGTATTTCCGAACTCCTTTTTAAATTTTGTTAAACGTTATAAAAATTTAAAAATACTTTAAAATGCTCGAATTTGGGGATCGATAACGATTTAGTAAATCCGTTTGCAGGTATAAATTTTATTTCCAGGTAAATAACGTGGAAGTTTTTTTTGGCGTATTCCTATTTAAATTATATATTTTATATATTTATATAACGCAGGTTAATATTAATGCGAAAGTTTTTATTAACGATTAAACGAATCGTTTATTTATTATCGCAATATAAATTCCAGGGTTGGCCTAAATTTAACTGTATTTTTTTAAAAATCCGTTTTAAAGTTATAATTTTTTTGGCCGCTTTCGATAATGCGTATAATTTTATTTTTATTATAAACGTCGTTACCGTGGTTTACCTTACCGCCCTCCAATTAATAACTTTTCCGAATAGCATTATTACGTATCCTTTTAAAAACTTTTTTATATTTAAATCGTCGCCGAAAAATGCGTTATTTGCGAATATAAAATGTTAATTTTAATCGCTCGCTCCGTATTTAATTCCTAAAAACCTCGTACTATATAAATAAAATGGTATTTTTTTAATTAAACGTTTGTAAAAAGGATTAAAATTGGTAAAAAATTTAAAAAATATTAATATTACGTGCGCAACGTCCGGTTTAAATATAATTGCGATATATAAAATAAACTTTACCATTTCCTAATAGGTTTTAACCTTTTTTGGAATTGCGGTCCCCTCGTATTTTATTATAGGATTTTTTGGTAATGGCGTTGGCGGGTATTTTAAGCTTTTTGTAAATTTAAAACGTATGGCAATTTTTTCGATATACGAATCGTGCAATAAAATCGCTGTACGTCGTTTTTTATTTCGCAATACGCGCATCCCAAAAAACCAGGAAAACTGCCTCTCCCGTAGCTCGTATTTAACTTTCAGGCCGTCGATAACCGTTTTACCGTTTTTGGCGTGTTTTGCGGTATATAATACAATTATATCGTTTACGAAAAAAATTACGATAACCCTATTTTATATAAATACGTATATATATAATTTATTACCAACTGGTTTAAATCCCAAATTTTATAACGTTTTTAGGAGCTTTTCGTACCAAAATTTGGGTAATTCCCTTATACCGTAAAACGTTTTTCGTAATTTAAATATAATATTTTTTTTCCCAAACTTTTTTAATGCGGTGTAAAATATTAATTTATTTATATTAAACGTTACGTTAAGGAAAACGTTGCTTATATCGATTTGGATCGCCTCGAAGTTAAAATACGCCATTAAAATTAATATTAACCTGAAATTACGTGCTATTAATATCGCCGCGTAAACGTTTTTAAACGTATTGGGCGTTTATTAATTACCTTTTACCACGAACCGTGCTTTATAACGTTCGAAATAACCGTTTTTGTCGAATTTATACGTAAATACCCATATAAACGGTACGGGTTTTATAATGTAGTTCGACCGAAGGGTTATTTCCCATATTTTTTTTTTCGAAATTTATCCATTCCGTTTTCGCTGTTTTAAAAAACTGCTTTTTATCCGGGTGCGCTATAAGCTTTTTCCAGGCTTTAGGCGCAAATATAAGGTCGTTTTTATACGGTTTAACCTTTTTATCCGGTTTTTTTTATTATATTACCGCCGCGATAATTTCGTGCAATATTTTATAATTATAATTACCGCCCTCCAACGTATTTTATTAATTAGGTAGGAACGTTAATAAAAACGTTAACCATAATTGAAAATTTGGAACGAATATCCGGTTTTCGGTATATATTTGTTTTAAATGGATATTATTATTTCCGTATACCACGTTTTTTCCCTTTAAAATAATTGCGTTTGCAAAATTTGTATTATTATTATTACCCCCGCGCCCTCCACGGGTTATATTTCCTTTACCGCGTTGGCGTTATCCCCTCGTATTTACCTCCAAAACCTTTATAATAGGTCGGGGCGTTTTCGAAAAACGTTTAAATTTTATTATACGCGTTTAAACGCTAGTTTGGGGTACCGGCGCGGGCGTAATATTTAAAAATTATACGGATATAACGGTAATATTCGTCGGGTTCGGGGGTTCGGATTGCGGTTCCGGTATATTACCCCCGATAAAAAAACGGTTAAACGTAAAATATTCCCGCGCCAATTCGTTATTAATAATAATTAATCCCACCGCCCGGGTACTTTTTACGAATTTCGGCGCACCCGGTTTTTTTACAAAATCCGTGGGCGTACGCGGTAAAAATCCGTTACTATTTAATATACGTATACCGAATACGTAATTTTTTCCCGTTTTAGGCGTTATTATATTATCCTTTAAAATATTTAAATACGCTAATATTATTAGCGTATATTTTATTGGTTCGTTAACCATTTATATCCCAAACGGTTCCGGTTAATTAACCGTTTTACCTGGGATCGTGTTACGATCAAGGTATCGGGTAACCTGTTCTTAGGGTAAAGTACAGTGGGTTGAAGCAACTAAGCGTCTTAACTGGGTAACTGGGGTTCTCAATAACTGGGGTGAAATTATAATCGTTCTTAAGTAAATATTAAGGTTAATTAGAATTTAATTGCTGCTAAGCAATCCTAAAATCGAATTTATCCATATGGTAATAAACGTACTTTATATAAACTATATTCCGAATATAATTTCCTTTAATTTGTTACAAATCGCAAAAATCACTTCGCCTAATTTGTTATAATCTTTTAAAAATTATTAAAATCACCTTTTTAACGATTACGTGGCGTTACGTGACTTTTCCCTTAAGTAATCGATGTTTTATTGTCGGCAATTTCTTTGGGCGAGTGTCGTTAGGAGGGGTGTAACCCCGCCTGGCCTTATTAATACCGACCCATTTTATTTGGTCGTAATATTAGGTTTCCCCTTCTTTAACCAAATCCTTTTGGCCTTTAAATAATTTATATTCCCCTAATCTTTATTTTTGTTTCTATATTTTTTCCTTACTAACTTTTTTGCGCCATATTTAATCGCGTAACCAAATTAAAATCTGGTCGTTCGTCGATAAAACGTCGCCACGCTTTCCTTTTTTCCCTATTATCGACCGACATTATCGAAATGCTTTCCTGCAATCCCTGCTGTACCAAAAGCGTAGCATTTTATTAGGTGTTTCCGCAGGATTTTGCTCGTTATATGGAATGCGTTCGTTTTAACCGTTTTAGTTGCGACGTATTGGGTTTATCCGCTGTTTAAATCCGTTATATTAATCGCCAATATTCGAAACTGGATACGGAAATTAAAACGTTTAAAAAGCAAATTTACGCGCAACAGGCGAAATTGCTTCGTTTGCGAAAGCAAAAAAAACTGTGGTTTAAAAAAATAATGCGAACTATATTTCGCGGGATTAATAATTTGGAGGAATTGGATCGCGTGGAACGTGAAAAGGTAAAGCAGGAGGAACGGCGGCGATCGTCCGAAATCCTTCTTAAAATATTATTCGAATCGTTTTTTCCGGATTCCAATTTTGTTTGGGATTCGACTTTCCCGATGGGTTTTTTAAATCCTTTTTTGTTGGATGAAATGAATGTTTTTGCGCAGCATTTGGTCGGTAAATTGCTTTTATCCATATATTTTAATTTATTAGTATATGCTAATCGTTTTTTTATAAGTTCGTTTGGTGGTATAATTTCGAATTTTGGCCGATTTTTAGCTTTTGGGAATGGTAAATAATGCTTTTTTAGGTCGTCCTTTTTTTTTTAGCTAATTTGTTCGCAAATCTAATTCCTGGTAATATTAACGGAATAGTTCCTGGTAATTTTGGAAGTGGTTAAGGGGTTCCCAAGTGTTTTTTTCGTATCCGTAGTTTTCCTATTTAATAAAATATTCTGTTTTACCGTAATTGCGTTTATGGTCCAGTATTCGTTCGACGTCGTATATTTCTTCCTCGTCGATTTTAATTGTTTTTTATATATTGGTACCGGGTGGTGCTAATTCCAATAATAATACGTAAAACGTTGGGTGGATTTTTATAATTCCTGGTAATAACAATTTATAATTGGTTTTACTAATTTTTTTATCGATTTTAAAAGGTCCAAACTTTTTATAATTAAATTTGCTATTTGGTCGTTATGTTTTAATATTACGTCGAATAAAATAAACGCTATTTCCCTCCTGGAAGGATGGTCCCTTTATCCGATATTGGTTGGCGTATTTAATCATTTTTTTTCGTACAAATTCCAATTCCTGTTGGAATTTTCGGTGGAGTTTTCGTAATTCGTTTGCTTATTTATCGGTTCGTGGGGCCGTAATCGTGGTTTTTGGTTCTTTATATACCGTAGGGTTAAATCCGTAATTGGCATAAAACGGGGTTGTTTTAATATTTTCATTTTCTAAGTTGTTATATACGAATTGTGCTGTGGATAATAACCGTACCCAATTGTCCTACTTATAGTTTACATAACATTTTAAATATTATTCCAATATTTGGTTTACTCGTTTTATTTATCCATCTGTCTGTGGGTGGAATACTGTAAATAATTTGTGGTCGGTTCTTAGCTATTCCATTAAAAATTTCCAAAATTTTAATATAAAAAACTTATCTTTATCCGTAATAATGCTTTTTGGAAATCCGTGGTTATTAACAATTATTCGTAAAAATGTATAAACGATTTTTTCGGCGTTACTAATTTCCTTATAAGGTAGGAAATAAGCGTATTTAGTAAATTTGTCCATTATAATTAATATATTATCGTATTTAGTTTTAATAAATGGTTTTTCGGAAGGTGGTAATTTAACGATAAAATCCATTATAATAATTTGCCAGGCCTTATTAGGGGCTGGTAAAAGCTGTAAAAACCCGTAAAGCTTATATTTGGCGGATTTGCTTTTTGCGCAAAATTCGCAGTTTTTAATGGTTTTTCGTACTTTTTATCGTATTTTTTTAAAATTGTAGTGCTGTTTTAACCGTTTCCATATTTTGGAAATCCTTTGGTATCCGTAAGCTTTATTTTCGTGGATTTTCCGTATTTCCTTTAGTATGGTTACCGTATTGGTCGTTATAAGATTTCGGTGAATTGGTAAAAGGTTTCCGTTATCGTTTACCGTAAAAATTTTCCGTATTTCCTCGGGTACTATATTTTTATGGTTTGGTTTTTTGCTGAAGGCGTCGGCCCTACCATTTTCTGTTCCTTTTCGGTAAATAATTTTGAAATGGAATTTTAATAGGAATTTTGCTTATTTAATTTATCGTTTGTTTAACACTTTGTTAATGGTAAAATGGGTCAGGTTTTTATAATCCGTATAAACTAATACTTCGTATTTAATTCCGGATAACTGTAATTTCCATTTTTCAAATATTCGGATAATAGCTATAAGTTTTTTATCGTGGATTTGGTAATTAAATTCTAATCCATATAATTTTTGTAAAAAAAAGGCGCAAAAGTGCAGGCGTTTTTTTTCGTTTCGTTGGTTAAATTATCCTCCGATTACGTAATCGGATGCGTCGGTTTCGATTTCGAAAGGTTTCGTTGGGTCTAGTATTTTAAAAATCGGTTTTTATGCTATTGCATCTCGTAGCTGTTCGAAAACTTGCTGTATTTATTCCGTCCATTGGAATTTTAGGTCCTTTTTGGTTATATTGGTCAATAAGGTGGCGATCGCGCCGTAACCTTTAATAAATTTTCTATAAAAGTTCATAAATCCAAGGAATACCCGAACGTTTTTTACGTTTTATAATTGGGGCCATTCCTTTACTGTTTAAATTTTTAATTTTTCCATCCTAATTTTTCCAGGGGCGATAATATATCCTAGGAAATTAATTTATTTGTTGTAAAAAATATATTTTTCGGGTTTAATTAAAAATTTAACGTTTTATAGCTTTTGTAAAACTGTGTGGACGTATTTTTTGTATTTTTCCAACGTTTTGGAAAAAATAAGGATATCGTCCAAATAAATAACGATAAAAATGTTTAAATATTCCCTAAAAACGTGGTTAATTATGGTTTAAAAAGTTGCGGGGGCGTTGGTAAAACCGAAAAGCATTACCAAGTATTTATAATATTTTCGTTTGGTGCGAAATACTATTTTCTATTCCTCGCCTTCCTTTATACGGATTAAATTATATATTTTTTTAAAATTTAATATCGTAAACCATTATATTTGGTAAAACATATTTCGAAATTTTCCTATTAATGGGAGCGGGTAGCAATTTTTTATTATAATATCGTTTAATTATTTGTAATTTACGTATAATTGTAGTTTTCCGTTTTTTTTTGGTACGAAAAGGATTAGGTATCCTGCTGGTAATATCGATAATTTAATATAACCTTTTTTAAAATTTTCCGCGAAATATTCGTTTAAAATTTCCATTTATATCGGATTTAAACCGTATATTTTATGGAATTTTGGTTAAGTTCTTTTTTTTAATGGTATTTCGTGGTCGAACGGACTGTATTCGGGTAATCCTGTTTCGAGTTTTTGGCTAAACAATCGTGTATAATTTTGGTATTTTTCTGGAATTTTGCCGTTTTTGGTCTATTTTTTCGTGGTTTATATTATATAATTAAATCGGTTTTGGCCTGTAAATAGTCGCTTTTTTTCCGATATTAGCTCCGGGGTTGGTCGTCCTCCCTATAGGTACGCCATTTGCTTTATTTGGTCCTTCCGTGCCCTATACTTCCTATATAAACCCTGTTATACTGGAAATCGTTCAATAATTAGGTGCTTTTCCTATTAAATTTGGCCTGTAATCCAATTTATCCGGGGGTTGCTCCTTTTAAACCAGGGAATTCCTAAAATCATATTTTTATTCCCTATTTCCGTAATATCCAAAATAATTTATTCCTTTCGTTTATAATTTTCCATCCAAAAATATACGGTTTTTATTTCGATGGTACCGTTCCCGTATAAAATTACCTTTCCTTTTACGGTTTATAATCGATATAATTTTTCCTTTTATCGCCAAAATATTCGTCGTTTTTTTACGATCTTTGGAAAAATGTAATTGTTTTGTGCTCCGTTATTAAAAAACGTTCGTATGGGTTTTCCATTAAATTATATATTTAGGAATATATGTTCGTATATTGCTTTCGTGGTTTGCGTGGCGTTTAGGGTTTTTTGTTCCGTTTTTATTGCTACCGTTTGGTACCCTATACCGTTTGGTTGTCCTAGTTTTTTAGTTTATTGGATTCGCGTCGTGGGTCCTTATTTTTTTTGTCTCGGGGCGTATGGCTGTTTTTAACGTTAATTTTATTAAATCGGTGCCCTGTTAATGCAGGCGTTTTTCGTGCGTTTGTAGGTATTTCGTTATTTTTAACGTTAGGGTTCCACACAATTTTGGTCATAGGTGCGGGTCCTGGTTATCGTAACTTCGTTTTATATTATACCTATATTTTGGTTAATATATATATTTTGCAAATATTTCGGGTGCATTCGTACCATGGGAATTGTTTTTAATTATAGCATATTATGGGGTAATCGTTATAAGGGGTGAAAATTACCGCTGGTTCGGTGTTAAATCTTATTTTAATTTCCCAATTGGGTAATTTAATGGTGGTATATATTTCGTGGATACCTGTTATTTTGCGTCGTCGTGGGAAAAAATCGTGGACTATTTTTCTGCTAAAATGCAATCCGCAATTATTTCGAAAACATTTTACCCAAAAGATTTTTATATGTTTGGGATATTTAATATCCAAAATTGGGTGGTTTCCGAAAATTGGATCGATTAATTTTATAAAGTTTTGTATTTATATTCGAAATAGTATTCCGGGAAATTGCATTAATTGGTCGTTTCGGTATAAATCGATAAATTTTTTCTTATATATATAAAAGTTATTTTCCTTTGCTATATTGTATAGGTTTGAAAATATAGTTTTTTTTTCGCTAAATTCGTTTTTTAATTCGTTATTAGATTCGTCCGTTGGGGTTTGTTGGATTATCCGGATGCGGTGGGTTTGTCCCAATAGTTTTAGTTTTAATTTTTTTAAAGTATTTAATTCCGTAAATTCGGGTAATTTGGCGTTTTACCTGCGTAATTGTACCGGTGGTTTGGTTTTAATAAATACACGGTTTCCTATTATTAGGGTCCGAATGCTTTTAAATTTTTATGGGTATTATCCTGCGTCCATTTTTACGCTGTTATGGATTATATAATTATCGTCGTAATATATAATCCAATTTTTTAAATTATATTAATCCGGTGGTATTTGTTGGTGGGTGGTGGCATTTAATCCTCGTAGTTTTTTGGAATCGGGGTGTAAATCCGGAATACTTTGGGGATAAAATTTGGCTATATGTCCTGGTTTTTCGCATTTAAAATATTTACCATTTTTGGGATTTTTGCGCGGTTTTTTATATTAGGTCGCGTTAAAATTTATGGGTCCGTTATATATTCCGTAGGAAATATTATATTGGCGAAGCGGTTTGGGGTATTAGTATTTGCGTCCCGTATTGGTTTGTCGCAAAATTGGCCCCTATACGTTGCGTTTTTCGCGTCGTTCCAATTTCCGTTCGTAAAATCGGTTATCGATTTTAACTGCTAATTTTACGTACTCGGTTAAGGTATCGGGTCGTTTTTTTTTAATAAATTCGTTTTTAACTTTTTTTTTAAATCCCGTATAAAAGCGTGCCATTAAGGTTTCGGGGCCCTATAGTAATTTGGCGGTAATTTATCGAAATTTACTGGCATATTTAAATACCGATTTGGTTTAGGTAAGGCGTACCAATTTACGCTTAACCGTGCGTTCCTCGTCTGGGTTACCGAATGCTCCCCTAAAACATTTTTCGAAATTCTCGTAATCGTCGAAAATGCGGTTAATTTCAACTTTACGGTTTTTTTCCTTATCGTGGTCCAAATAATTTCGTAGGATTGGTTCGAATTAGGTAAACGCATCGCCCTTTAATAGCGAGGCTGCGTAAATGACCTTTTCTGCGTTATTATCGAAATTATCTTCGTTAAAGTAAAAATAAACCCGGGTTTCCGTAAAAAATCCCTGCAAAATACCTGGGGTACCATTATAGGGTAATAATAAAAAATATTTAATATAATTCCTATTAATTCGATTAATTTATTCGGTTATTCGTTCCTGGAATTGTCGATTTTTTGTTTGGAACGTCGCGACTATTTAACGCAAAGCGTTAGCGCTGGCCGGAGCGTTAATGGTAAAAAAGGTTTAAAAGGTGGTTTTGTTGGAAAACATTATTTCGGCGATACTGTTCGGTATATTTTAAGGCAAAATATTGAATAAAAGCAATTAAAATGTTACGATTAAAGTATCGGGTAACCTATTCTTAGGGTAAAATACAGTGGGTTAAAGCAATTGAGCGTTTTAACTGGGTAATTGGGGTTTTTAATAATTGGGGTAAAATTATAATCGTTTTTAAATAAATATTAAAGTTAATTAGAGTTTAATTGCTGCTAAGCAATCCTAAAATCGAATTTATTTACATGGTAATAAGCGTGCCTTATATAAACTATATTCCGAATGTGATTTCCCTTAATCTGTTACAAATCGCAGAAATTATTTCGCCTAATCTATTGTAATTTTTTAAAGATTATTGAAATTACCTTTTTGGCGATTACGTGGCGTCACGTGACTTTTCCCTTAGGTAATCGATGTTCTGTTGTCGGCGATTTCTTTGGGCGAGTGTCGTTAGGAGGGGTGTGACCCCGCCTGGCCTTATTGGTACCGACCCATCTTGTCTGGTCGTAATAGATCGGTCCGTTTAAACCTTTAAAAATATCGTTTTTTGCGATTTATTCGCGGAAATACATATTACGGTATTCCGTAAATATTTCCGCGCTCCGTTTTTATAATATTGGTACGTTATTTAACCCCTAATTAAAAATAGGAACGCTTAAATTAGGTGCGAATAATAATTTATTTTATAATAAACCCAATTATCCGATTATTTCGTCCTTTAAAAACTCCAATATCAATTCGTGGATCCGGTTTATTAAAAATTCGTATTTATTATTAAATTTACCGGTTTTTATTTTTTTTTTTCTAATCCCTGGTAAAAACGTATTTCGTCGAGTCGGACGTTACGTAAGGTAATAACCCTGTCGAAAAAAGGTACCCAAATATAATATATTTTAAATAATTTATATTTAATTAGGTATCCTACGTGCGTTTTAAAGCTCGTTTTAAATATTACCCTATCTTTTAATTTCGCTTTTACCGGGTTTAATACGTAGGTTTTACACCCGTATACGTACGTATTAAACCAATTTGGGCGCAGGTTTTTGTTTAATATAATAAATAATATAAATATATACCATTTAAAAAACCTTTTAAACCATACTAATAGGATTTCGTTTGGGTTAAAACTTTTCCGGTTTATTAATGGATTTATATTAATAAAATAATTTGCGGTTATAATTATTTTTAGCCAAATAAAAGTAGGTAAATTAATTGCCAAACGCATTTTAAACGCGCGCACAATTACCTCGTATCCCGAACGTTTTATTTGGCCGTTCGGTTTATATATATTAAAAAAAAGCGTTTTTATTTCGATCCCAAATTTTTTGCAATATTTTTGGTAAAAAATATATCCCGTATACGCTATTAAAATAAATTCGTTATCGTGGAAAAATTTCGCAATTTGTAAACCGTATTGGCGCGTTACCCATTGTTCGAAACCGAATATTATTAACACGAATTTTGCCTTCGTTTTTCCGGTAAACGGAATAATCGTTAAACGCCCCGAATATTCGTTTTTTAATAATAGCAAATACCGTATACCAGTACCTAATTTTTTAAAATGGAAAAAATTTAGGTATATTATATGGTAAAATTTATATAATTCGCCTTTTAAGCGTTTCGATACCATTGTTTTACCATATATTTAAACGTACGTTTCGCATTCCAATATTTTTGGTCCTTTAATTTTTACACCTTTAACCCGGTGGACTAACGCCTTAAACGTTTCCAGACCCAGGTGGCCGGCTTTCCAATACCAAATTAACGAATTATTTTCTTTTTCGTCGTATATTCCCGTGGAATTTTTTTATGGAATCCTAATAAATTTTATCCAACCTTTTATAACCGTTAAGGAAATAATACCTGCAAAAAATATTTGTACGGTAAAAACAACGCGCAAATAATAAATAAATTTATATTATAAAAAAATTACGTTATTACGTCGTTATAAACCGCATAATACCAAATTGTCCTTTATATTCCCTAAACGCAAAATGCAATTCCAGCCGTTATATTATACGTTTTTATCCCTTAAACGCGCTTTTAACACGATATTAACGTAAAAATTGGGCACGTACGTTATATTAACGAATTTTAACGTTCGTCCTCCGTTTAACACGTTTTATATAATACGCGTACCAAACGCGGTAATTTTAAATTGTTAAATACCGTATATAACGAATTACGGATCCGTATTTATAAATTTACGGATAAAACCCGGGTCCAAGCGTTTTTTAACGTTTACCAAATATATAAAACAGCAATTATCGAACAAAATATTATTATAATATAAATTGTGGGAAATGTTTATAAACGTAAATGCGTTGGTTTTTTTATCGTAACGTATTTAAAAATATATAAAATCGTTGGGTTCGTTAAAAATGGTTAAATAAGCCGCCGAAATAATGGGTGGCCCCCCCTATTTTCTAAATTACGGTGCTTTTTTCGTCCCTCCGTTCGTGGTAAATCCTAATTCGGTAATTACACCTTTTTAAATTAATAATTCGCGGACAAAAAACCAACGGTCCTTTTTAAATTCGGCGCAAATTTTTTGCGATTTTCGGCTAAATAAAAACCACGTATACGGATTTTAAAATTCCTCCCTATTACCGCGTACACCAATTTTTCGCATAAATTTGGTAATTAAAAATAATTATAATTATAAAAATATTTATTCCGTATATTTCCCCTGTTTTTACCCCTATTAGGAACGTGGTTTAAATTTTTATTTTATTTTTTAACGGATCCGCCAAATATCGTATAAAATTTAACGAAATTGCGGCCACCTTTTATTAAAAAATTGGTAATATCGTCGTAAAACGCGCTTTTAAATTATTTGAAAATATATTTAAAAGTAATCGTATAATTCGGTTTATTTAACTTATTCCGAACGTTTATAATTTAAAAAAGTTGGAAATATCCTCCGGTTTTAATAAAGTTTTTAATCGCGGAATCCCTTTTAAAATCGGTTATTTTATAATTCCGGGTTTTTTCGTAAATTGAATTATAAATTTTAAACCAATTCGTTTTATTATTTATTGTACGAATTAAAACCAGGGCTATTTTGTAATTTTTAATAACCTATTTTTTAACGTGCGTTAAAAAAAGTGCGAATTTCTTTTAAAACGTTTTAATTGTCCTTTTAAACGTGTTTTAACCGTTGCGTTAAACGGTAAAAAATACCGTATTAAAATACGTTGGGTTTATATTTTTTATAACCTATTGCAGGAAAATATTAATTTTTCGGAATTGTTCGTTTATATAATTTTTTTATAATTCCTGCGTTTCGCGTGTTTTATTTACCGCGCGCTTTATTTCGGAAGGCGTAAAACTGCTAAATATAACAAATTCCTTTAAACCCTTAAAAATAAATTTATTTATATTTACAAATAATTTGGCGATTTGGTTTATTTTGCGTTTGGTTTTAAGCGGGTTTAAGTTCCAAATTCGTAAATTTGCATAATAATCGTCGAATCGGAAGCGTTTAAACGATTTTGTAACGTTTTCGGTAAATTTTTCAAATATTGGGAATTTTTCGTCGGTTTGTTGGTTTGGATTAACTAATTTCCAAATGCGTAATATTTTTGCATTTTGGCGATAAATTTTAAACTATTTAAACTATTGGGCGCGTAAGTTAAGCGTTATTGGCGATTTTTGGAGCTTTTCGGTCGTAAATATAATATGCGGTAAAAAAAAAAAAAAATAGATAAAATAAACGTTATTCGTATTAATATATAATTGCAATTTGCGTAAAATAAAAATTTTATAATTTACAGCTGTACCGGGCTTATAACTGACGCACACGAACGTACACGTGCAGTTTGCATGAGTGGTAGGAGAGCCATGTATTCAGGTAGGGTGCGCTTTTTAGGCTAACGAGCGTGGCAGCGCTTTTATGGTGTGCACAGCGCTGACTAAGCTCATCTGGTCATGTGATGCCAAGATCTATCTACTGCAACAACTGGCCTATAATGGTAGAATGTTAGAATATGGAAAGTCGGCCGTGGCACAAGGCCATGGCAGAAGACGGCAAGGAAACTGGCACGTAAGCTATTATGTAAGGCTGTTACCATGCTTGGATTCCCCATGATTGTATGCGTGAGCTAACACTACTATGTATGTAGCCGCCAATACAGGCGGTTGCAATTGATTAAGGCGGTGGGCATAGTACGTAAAAATTTGTAGGCGTGAGGATTAAGTGATCGCATTGGACAGGTTTCAAGGGCACGGTTTCCTTAGTGGCTGAGTACCTTACTTAGCTGTTGAGAATAAAATGACCCTCGGCGCGTCCCCTGCTCGACTTTGCCAAATACGCGACAAAGTAGATGGATCCTTGTCAGTGCCCCACCTCTGGGAGCCCACTTCGCAAACAATTCCCCCTCGCAACCGCAGCGCGACGCAACGCAACTTCCCGTGGTTCTTTCTTTACTTTTTTGTTGTCTCGCGACTGTAAAACTGTCGCCGTATCGCTGGATCTGTTTTGCATTGCATTCCTCTCTGCATCACCAATAACAAAATATCAGCCCTTATATCTACGCGCTTCGAAAGATTTAATACGCCAAGCTGCCAGAATCGTCTCTCACGCCCCACCGCCACCATGTCTGTCGTAACGCTACTCGGGGCAAATGTTATGAACAACCCTGCCAAGTTCACAGACAAGTACGAATTCGAGATCACCTTTGAATGTTTGGAGCAGCTGGAGAAGGGTATGACTTGTCGGTTCTAGTTTCCGGCAGTTGAATATGATGTTGACGTTTCCGTTGAATCTAGACCTTGAATGGAAACTGACATATGTCGGTTCTGCCACTTCGTAAGTCAACATAGCCCCTCTGTTGTTACTAGAACAACTGGCTGACCGGATGGAATCCCCGTGACAGCGACCAGTATGACCAGGAGCTCGACAGCCTACTGGTCGGGCCGATTCCCGTCGGCGTCAACAAGTTCATCTTTGAAGCGGCCGCACCCGACACGAGCAAAATCCCCGACACGGACGTACTGGGCGTTACCGTCATTCTCCTGACCTGCTCGTACGATGAACGCGAGTTCGTCCGTGTTGGCTACTACGTCAACAATGAGTATGATTCAGAGGAACTCAACGCTGACCCGCCGGCCAAGCCTATCATCGATCGCATCCGCCGCAACATCCTTGCTGATAAGCCTCGGGTGACAAGGTTTGCCATCAAGTGGTATGTTTTCAATCTTATGTGGCAATTTTACTGAATATTATTTAATAACCAAGCTTGGCAACCAGGGATTCTGAGCTGACGGCACCCGCCGAATTTCCCCCGGACCAACCTGAGGCTGATTTGGTAGCCGACGAGGAGGAGTACGGCGCCGAGGAGCTTGCTGAAGAAGAGGAGGAAGAGGCTGCTGCCACTGGCGCTGCAGCCAATGGCGAGGGCTCCGCTGCAGCCGCCGGCCAGGATTCAGAAATGGCTGTTGATGGGGCCGAAGGTGCCGAGAATGGAGCTAACGACGATGAGCTTTCAGACGACGGCAGTGTCGATATCGAGGGCGAGAGTGAAGACGAACTCGAAGAGGAGCTCCAGGAGGTTGAAGGTGATGCTGGTGACGCTATGGATATGGATGTCGACATGGACAAGCCATCGCAAGCTTCGGGCGCTCAGAAACCCGCTGAGATTATGTCTCACTAATGGGGAACGAATGTTACGAGAAGACTTTCATCAGCAGGGCGCTTCCGCGGGGTTTTGCTTTGACGCTTTGCGTCATGTCTAGGGTGTGATTATCACGTTTGGCTGGGCTTGGGAAAATACCATTTGGATGACGGATGAAGTAGGACTTAATGATTGTTTGCGTTTTATCTTTTATTTCTGCGCTGCATTGTTGAATGAAGAGGGATACAAAGAGTTGGTTAGATTAACTGTCTGCAGTGCGGCAATAACCCATGGCGATGACGTCTCATAGTTACCTAGCGCAGCCACAAATAACAGAGGCTGCCTTTGATGAAAGTATGACCTTGACTGAGAATGGCTGGTAAGCATGTCGGATATACATCATGAACCTCTTTAAAATTCCTCCATAAGATCATTTCACTGCCTGGGTACCTCGGGTTTCAAAGCTCGACATCAACGTATCTGACATGGAGCCGAATCTGGTCCGGGTTTTCGTCTTCAGAATCTGCCAACTTGCAACAGGCAGGTACGTCACTGCAACAAGTTACCAAGTAAAAAAGTTGGCTAAAATACCTCAGGTAACGTGGCAGATACATATTGCCATGCTGCATCGCCAGATGTTGGGCTTTGAAATCAAAACTATGTTGAATTGCCTCTATATGATTTCATCGGCTCATATTCCAACGGCATGATCCTATGTTCATTGAGACTAACGGAAAGGCAAGCCACTAACTTTGGCTTTGCTCACACATAACACTGCCTTGGACAAGTGCACACCGGCAAAGAGATAGAAGAGGTTTTGAGGCTGCAGTGGGATGGTATTCCTAAGCAGCACCTATCTGCTAGCTAAGTGCAACTAGAATAGAGCGGTGCCTAATGTCACTGCTTGCATGCCTTCTGGGTATTAGTGCTGTACAGTTTGCTGCATAGAGGGGTACGGGTAGGGCTGAACCACCTGTGCTTCTAGGCTAGACTAAAGAGAAGCCCCGTCAGACCAAGTTTGATAGTGGTTACGCCTTGTGACTAGAATACTTGTGATAGGAGCGGCTTTTGTGTGCAACATGCAGTGGCAACTATAATGCTATGTTTCTGTTTCCGCCTCGAGTTGCTTCGTCGAGAATCTATAAAACAGCTGCGATAGTCCAGGGGTCTTAATCGATGGGGGAGTTGGGGGTTACCGATACAGAGCTTTGCGGCTTATCCAGGGGGAAAACTTTTGGAGTGGCGTGTGGATCGAAGCTTCTTATTGCCGCAGACAGATATTGGAATTCTGCTGTGACTTTAGTGGCCCCTTTTGTCAGTTATGCTCCACAGCTAGCTACTGGCATATCAGATGATGCACGCTAACAACATTAATGATATTATTATCTCCATTCGTATGTTTCTACATCTAGATGTATATAGATGCCTTGATGTCGTTCCCGACTTTTATAGCCACCATCCTGCTATCAAGATTTATAGTAGGATTCCTTGGGACAAATGTATAATACCCGACAGTGAGTCATAATATCATCTAACTTGTCTCTCAAGGACACTGACTTTCTCCCCAGCAAAACAGAGATTAACCAATACTTTGTTTCAAGGTGCGACGCTGATTTTTCCCTTGCCTTGCACCGCAGCTGAACTTCAACCTATCTTCACCACCATGTTTACTTCTAAACCGGCAAAGTTGGGTATGGTAATGAAGTTCCGTACTAGAAATAGATCATCTCAGCCAAGGTCCCTGGTCAGGCAGCTTATTTGTAGTTGGGAACAGTACAGAGGTAGCTAGTTGATCAGATTGATGAAGCTAGACGATATGAGCATAAAGATGAATCATCACATACCTGAGACCAAGGCCGACATGCATCTACAGAACAGTATCCCTTAAGAGGTAAACGTTTTTGCTCCATGCTCTCTGGTCACCCTTTGACGCCATCCACGTGACCACCAACGGTGCCATCCATGGACGGACCATCTGCACCCGTTGCCGAAGCCTTATCACGCTCCCACTCCTCGGGGGTTTGGCATTTTGCTGTCCATGCGTGGATGCGCGCTATCTCGTCCTTCATGGCCGCGTTTACCAGCCTATGCCGCTTAAGCGAGTTCTTGCCAGCGAATTCGGGCGATACAATCAGAACGGTGAATGCTTGTCCGCAACCGCCTTGAATGTGTGTTTTTTTTGTTTGATCAGCATTTCATGTCAAGACAAAAAGCATTAAACCTCTCAACGATATCTCTAGGCTACCAACGGCCCGAGGATGCCATGACATACCTGACATGTCCGTAACTTCGGCATGTATTGCCTTTAGCCTCTCAGTGAGCGCATCCTTGATGGACGCCTCTGTGATTTCCAAGTCTGCCATTTTGACAAGAAATTAAAAAAAGCAACTTGTCTCTTTCAGTACTTTTGAATCGTTGCACCTCGCTGGCGACATCGTGGGGTTGCGATGCGCCGCAAGTATAGGGAAGGGAGAGGGGTGCCGGCCCCTCTCAGAGTGGAGCAAAGCATTGCGTCATTGGCCAATTCGTCTCCTTCGCCGAAAGAAATACACACTGTATGTATCCTAAATAAAGGTCCACTTTTGGATGTTGAGAGCTCCCCACTCTTGTGTCGACTTGCTCAAGCTTTAGCCTCAACTCAAGGTTCAAGGTACAGCAAGCTGCATGCACTATCAACTACCCTCGTCTATCCTGGTCGTTGGCTTTTAAGTCGGATGCTTGTGTGTACCAGGCTCGTCGGACCGCTCAGGCGTCTTCCACTACGTATATCTCTGGTTTCTAAGCCTGTTCATTGCTCTACCCACTTGCTTCAACAAGCGTCGATTCGCTGTGGTCTTGCACTGGTGCCAACTCAAAGGCGGATCTTCACCCAACCGTCAAACAGCATGGATCTCAAATCCTCTTCTTTTACCAATGCCGTGGTGTCAGCCATGAGATCATTGTGAGTTGCTCATTGGTTGATTTGCGTGCATTTCTGGGTTTATTCTTATTTCATTTGTTTATATCTTGTTTTTGTCACGGGGTTCTCTTTCATGTGTCCTCGTTGCATTTACTGAAACGCTGCCAGGTATCCCGAGGAACTCGCAGATAGAGCTTGGGACAACGTTGGTCTGCTGTTGGAAAACACCGAAGATGCTGGATCAGCACCTGTGGTTCTCTTGACCAACGATGTGACTGCTGCTGTTGTAGACGAGGCTATTGCCAAGAATGCTTCAGTTATCATCAGCTATCGTGAGTTTTCTGGTGGTTGATTTAGTGCCACAAGTTCTGGCATGCGAGCTTCTAGCTAACTCAAACCACAGACCCGCCAATTTTTAGAGGGCTCAAGTCAATCACCCTTAAAGACCCTCAACAACAGCTCCTCCTTCAGCTTGTCAAGCATAACATTGCTGTCTATAGCCCCCATACAGCCGTGGACGCCACGCCAGGGGGTCTCAACGATTGGTTGGCAGATCTGGTTTCGGCCGCTGCAAGTGACTTCCCTCAGGTCAAGGTTGAACGCACAAATGCCAAGCCTGTGACGTCGGCAATCCCTGCAGGGTTCGAGGGTGCTGGATACGGGCGCGTGTGCAAGTTCAGTGAACCCGTCCCCTGGCACAGGGTGGTGAACGCAGTGGCACAAAAGCTGGGCCAGAGATACGTCTCTCTTGCGACACCGCGTGGTTTCCCCAAGGGCACGCCGCGAGGCGACCACGCCAGCACCCCGAGTGTGACATCGGTAGCTGTCTGCGCGGGATCAGGGGCGGATGTTCTCGCCGGCTGCGGAGCCGACATGCTGATCACTGGCGAAATGAGCCATCACGCAGCCCTGCACGCGACGATGCGAGGGCAGATAGTTATGACGGTGTTCCACAGCAACTCGGAGAGGAGGTTTCTGCGCGATGTGATGCAAGGCAAGCTTTCCGAGGCGATAAAAGCACACTTCTCGCAAGATGCAAGTGTGCTTGTGAGCGAAGCAGACAGCGATCCGTTTGAGGTCTGGGACCTCAACAGCGTATAAGCGTGCGTGTGAATACTGGCCATAGCACAGTGTCATCATGGCTCAACTCCCAGCCTTCTTGTCGGCTATTTGGGCGAAAATAAAGTGATGGCTTCATTTGGGGGTATATATTACTTGGGTGCTGTGAATGTTGGCGTGCTGACTTGGAAACAACCAAATCAGTCGTTCCCCTTCTCAACATTTCCATCTTCTCCGTCTTCTTCTTCGTCGTCATCGTCATCGTCATCGTCATCGTCATCGTCGTCGTCCTCACCATCATCTTCTTTAACAGCTCTTAAAGCGGCATCACCCGCCTCCAGACAGATTGCAACATCGTCGCCGCCCAAACCCCGTTCTTTCCAAGAGACAAGTAGCCTTCGGGGCAATTCCCATTCCCTCTCAGCCTCCTCGCGTTTTCCGTCCGCCACAAGCTCGTGTAACCTCGCTGGGGTGGCTAATACTATCATCGCCAGCTCCCTAGTGCGCTTTCTCCGTGCCGCGTCGGCAGCGGTGGCACTGCGCTCCTCTGGTGGAGGCAAGTTCTTGCGCATGGTGTCTCTTATCGACGATGCTTGGGTGTAAATATAGGCAATGGCGGGATCGAGCGTCGACGCCATTGGATTTAACGGGTCCATGTTCTCCCGCATCTGCCAAGTAATTGCACGGTCATTGGAAGTTCCTGCCATAGCCCAGCTAAACGAGCGAATATGTACCTAGGGGAAAAGCAAAATCACGAAAAAAAAAAAACAAAGTATACCTTTCGTATCGTCTCAGTGGCCGTGATAAGCTTGCTGTAGTTGTCATAGACCAAGGCCTTCTTCTCGGCGTCCAGCGCCCTCGTCTCACCCAGCACCCGCGCGTAGGTCCTCAGCAGGTCGGCCAGGGAGCTCTCTGCGGCGGCCTTGGCGACGTAGGCCTGGGCGTCAAAGCCCGGCGCGTCCAGCTCCGACGCCGGCACTTCGGAGTGGTCCACGTCGTCGCCAGGCGTTGTCTCGTCCGTCACTTCGAGCGTCGGCGGGGCGGCTGCCTGGTTGTTCTTGATCTTGTAGTACTCGCGCAGCGCGGCGCGGTTGCGCTTCGCCGCCGCGCCAACGGCACCCCCGGGAGCCGCGGCCGGCGAGGAGGAGGAAGTGGTACCGCGGTTCGGAGAGGCGGCCTGCGACCGTGGGTTGTCAAGCGACGGGCGCGTCGAGGACGTCGGGGTCTGCATCGAGGGGATGCGGCGTGGCGCCTCTCGGGGCGTTGCTATTGTCGACATGGCGGACGAGGAGGGGGGGAGTGGAGTTGGTGTTGGCCCTGATGGATGGACGGAGAACTCGTTTTCGATTTTGGGCAAGTCGAATTAGGTGTTTCGGGGCTGGAATGAATAACACATGGGCTAAAACAAAGAAAGAAAGAAAACAACAACAAAACAAAACAAAGGCTTTTCTTTCCCCAATGGGATTATTTCCATCCGCGGTTTAGATCAGACGAAGAAATGTGTACAGTATGCACCAGGTTGAGCTTCTGTAGTAGGTGACGTTGCACTAGCGTTGATGCGGGTCGCTGCACCAAGGTCCAGGCCGGGGAGGGTCAGAAGCTTAATTCAACTGTCGCGACACAATCACGCTTCCATGTGCGGAGTTGCAACATGAAATTTTCTCCCTCTCTCAAACTACCACTATTATCGAGGACAACACTGTACGCCAACAACCCACTTCCTGCTCTGTTCATCATTGCATCCAAGCGCGAGCGGCCAAGTTCATCTTTGAGACAGGATTAATTGTCATTCTCTTCCCGAATCTGGTAGGTTGGTGGGGTGCACCGGTCACCATCGCGTCGTCTTCTGGTTCGGTAGGGTTGTCCATTGCGCTTCTTTTTTTTTTTTTTTTTTTTTTTTTTTTTTCTCCGTTGGAGCACCAGAATGCGTCGCCTAGGCAAGTGCAACAACTCGGCAGGGCGTTTTTGAGTTGGAGGACAAAGATTAGGTACAGATATTCACATTGCCATTAGTGTGGCATCAACGGGTAGGAGTGGTAGCGGCGCGCCAAGGGTCTTAACAGCGGCAAAGCGAGGAGAGAGAAAAAGAGAAACATAGAAATCTTCCTAAAGGAGGTTTTCATTATTGGAAAGACCTCATTGTGGGCAGATTGAAGTCAAGATGGCCATGAGATCAATGGGAAAGAAAGGCCTGGCGGGTGGGAATTGGGGAAATTGGTAGAAAGGTAAGGCAGCCGAACTAATGCGGGAACAAAGAGTGGAATAAGGCGTCAAGTGTTGCCTGGTTTGCTGGAGGAAAAGGCAGGATTTGGTCAAGAATTGGACGCTAATGGGAGCAATAGCTGCAGAAAGTCTGTATGCTGTTTGTGCCGATGGGTGTGGTTCTAATCGTCCATTATGGCACGTCAAGGACGGGTTGGCGATGACCTCATGGCCATGGTTTTGGCAAAACCAAACAAGTACGGCTGGGAGACCGAGCGACAGGGTGCGGGTGGCACGCATTTACAGCTTCACCTGGCAGAACGAACAGGCAAACGCCCTGGGTGCCCGAGCACACCTCTGTTGGGACTTGCAAGCTGGCTGGCTGCAATGGCAGCAAACACCATCAGCTTCAGATAGCTGGTGCCGGACGAGAAAGACACGCAGGCAAAGGCAAAACAAACACCTGGCTGGCTGGGAGCTCGACCAAGGAAGGGTCGTTTCCCTTATAGGTTTGTCCAGTGGTCCAGCCTTCAACAATGTCCAAGATGGTGTAGCGGTTACGGAGGTGGTTCCGTGCGTCTACACATGAGGTCCGGAAGTAAGACTGCACTGTGTAACCGGAGGTAAGGAAGTTTGCTTCGCGCAATGCCTTCTGGGGGTTCCCCACACCAGCCAGAGCTCCAAAGGAGCAGTCCACAAGGCCACAGTCGTTAGACCCTGCTTTCACTTTTGCAGTTTTTTGCCGATTGTATTTTGCAGGATTGGGGGCGCTGGAGGGTTGCGAAGTTGGGTTTTGGAGGTGGTGGCTCAAGCCGGGTTCGAACATCTTGAAAGGGCAAGGTGAGGACGACTGGCCGTTATGTCACTCTTTTTTGCTCGCTTTTTGCGCGTTTACCGGTCCACGGTTTTCAACAAGGGGACTCGCCAAGGGTTCGTGCGGCAGGCAGAACTTATTTCCTGGCTTGCTCATAAACCATAGCGTCTGGGCAAACAAGCAAAAGATTATGCACCATATGTGATTCGAAAGGGTTTTTGGCCTTCTATGGATTCCACAGCGACTGCCTGAATGCTATGACATGCAACGAGACGTAGAATCCTCAGCCCCAAAGACCAGAAATATATCATAAATCTGAGTAAGCCAAACCACATAGTTTTCAACTTTGTTCATGTTGAATACCTTTACATAAAAGGTTCGGAGAGGCTGTTGGTTTGTTTATACGCAAGCTCCCTCGATATCATTCATATCATAATAGCTGCTGTTGATATGCTTACATAATCATACGCGCCAGACCAAATAGTTCTCGTCCTTGCTCCTTGTTTTTCTGTAAACCTGTAACAAAAATCACATTTTAGTAGAGCAACAACAATTTTTATCAAATGGAAGCAGCAGAAAAGACCAAAATAGGCATATCCCACTTGAACGCAGGCAACTTGAAATTTGAAAAAATAAAGAAAAGAGAGAGAAAGAAAACAAAGCCAAAACATCAGCCCCCTCAAACCATCAATAAATATTGCACCCTCACAACACCTCCATTTTCGAAATGGACGAGGCAGCTTTGCAAATCCGCGCATCTCTCATCTCCCAATCCCTACCACCCCCGTCGCAAACCTGGCTCTCCAACCTCTTGTCCACGCGCCCAAAGCCACTGCCACCCCTGCCCTCCCTCACGGCAACCGCAAAAGCCCGCCTCCTGGCCGCGGACCTGACCTCCCCGGGCCTGCTCGACCGGGCCGGGACGTCACCCTTTCCACCCTCCGCCGCCGACCCAGAGACCCGAGAAACCTGCCTGACCAGGGACGTGGTTGTGCAGGTCCTGGACGTCGAGAACCTGAGCCGCAGCCGCTGGGAGCAGGTCGAGGAGCTCGAGGCTGTGGCGCGCGGCGAGCTGACCAAGGGCAGGCAGATCATCCGGCTGCGCGAGGACGGGGCCGAGGAGGATGGTGAGGGTGTGGGTGACGTGCCGCCCGAGGAGGGCGCACGGCGGCAGCAGCAGCAGCAGCAGCAGCAGCAGCAGGCGGGCGGTGGTGCCGCTGCGAGGGCGACCGCCGGAGGACCGGCCGTGAGCGACAAGAACGCAACGCACAAGTTAGTCGTGCAGGACTGTGCCGGGAACAAGTTCTTTGCGCTGGAGGTGAGGCGGGTCGAGCGCCTGGGCATCGGCAAAACGAACATCGGAGAGAAGATGTTGATCAGGGCCGGGACGGTCGTCGCAAGGGGCACGGTGCTACTAGAGCCGGAAAAGTGTGTCGTCCTAGGCGGGAGGGTTGAGGCTTGGCACAAGGCTTGGTTGGATGGGAGGCTCGCAAGGCTGAAAGAGGCTGCGGGCGCTTCCGCCACGGAACATGGACATTGATGCTGTCTTCACACAGATTCACGGCTCGGTTGGTCGAGCGGATGTCATTTTGGCAATAGTTCACAATCTTGTCCTTTCCCCTGTCCTGTTTTTTGTATGATACCCTTGCACATTACTGACTAAAAACACATCAAGTCTTCGTGGTGAGACATTTTTAGCACGCAGTCCATGTTGTTTGTTCATATTCCCAATCAAATGATCCCGCCAAAGTTATATTTATTGCCTATCATTTCGCTGTCAAACAGTCCGCCAACCCATTCCATCCATCCTTCACCCATGGCGCAACGGCGATGGCCGTCTGTGCATCGGCGGCCTTCGTCGCACCCGCATATGTGCGCGCTAGGTCCTCTGCGTCTAGGTTGCCCCTCGGTGCAACCGCCCTGCGCGCCAATTCAACAGCGACCTCGGCTGCATTTGCGGAGGCGCCAGCATCGAAATCCACAACGGATGACAGGTTGATCCAGCCGTGTGGTAGATAAGGGTGCAGCATTATATCCGTCTGCGCTTGACCCCTGACCTTATCGGCGCCTTCAGCTGACAATGCTGCCACGGCCTGCAGTATATCGCTGATATGCGACTGCTCGACAGCCCCGACCTTGTCGCTGGCTCGCAAGCCCTGTAGCTCTGCCACTACTGCCTCGAGGCTTTCATCGTCGTCGTCCAAGAGAGCGATGGCACCGAGAAGAAGGACCGAACGCACATGATCAGGTTGCTTCTCAACCACCTCGAACAACGAGCTTCTGGCTCTGTCTTGAGCCTCTTCAGTTCCAACGGCCCAGAGGACCTGTGCCAGAACACAAATTGCGTCTGCATCTCCACCCGACTCCTCTAATGCAGACTCGAAATACTGGACCGCCTCGTCGACAGCATCGTTGTAGTACTGCGCCAGCCCCAACGCCAGGTGCGACGACAGCCTAGCTTTGTTACGTTCCTCTGGCCTAAGCTCGCTCTCATCGCCTTCGCTGCTCAGTTGAAGAGCCATCTCACCAGACTCGACAGCCTTTTCGTATGATTCATCTGCGAGGTAGGCACGAGCTAAGTCTGCCTTGGCAAGGGCGAACTTGCGGAGTGACTCTGCAGATTCAGTTGTTTCGTAGTCTGCCTCTAGGGCTGCACACATCGGTTCAATAACTGCGACGCTCTCAGCGTGATGACCAACACGCTCGTGGAAGAGGGCAAGAAGATGGCCTACTGCGAGCTCGTGCTGGGGTTTCAATGCGCGGAGTTGACTGAGGGCGAATATAGGCTGCAGAATGGCTCCGATCGGAGTGGTTTCATGAGGAGAAGCTGCCACAATGTGATCAAACATGGACACGGCGTATTGCTGCCGCACGGGCGCTGAAGCAACGCCAGAAATGCCCATTGCGTGCGTAAAGAGGCCGCGAGCCTCGCGAGGGTCACCGTATAGCAGTGCCACGAAGCCCTGTCCAACCCAAGCATGTGCGTAGTCGGGATCAGCCGACTGCGACTTGGTAAAAGCCTCATTCGCCAACTGGACGTCGTTCTGGAGAAGAGCTAGAGTCCCCAAGTTAGCCCAAGCGGAAGGGCTACGCTCGTTGAGATATAGACTTCGCACGAAAGCATGCTGAGCAACCGATGGGTTGATGCTGCTGGTGACAACGCCTAAAGCCTCCCAAAACTCCGAGTTGCCGGCTTCAAGCTCAATTGCACGCTTGAAAGCCCTGACGGCTGCCTTTAAATAGCGGCTGCTCTTCTTCTTCAGGGAAACAGGCAGGCAACTATGGGCTCGATATTCGGCCCAGCCAAGATTAAAATATGCAACAGCCTGTGCATGCACGTCATTTGCACATGCGTGAATGGCCCGTTTGTGTGCGAGTATGGTGGCCTGGAGGCATTGGGTAAGATGAACGCCCAACTTCTCATCGTCCGAGAATAGGCCCTTTGCCTGGATGACCCTGACACCAACGCCATCCACGTCCTTGAACGTTTCATAGTGAGGAGCCTCGTCGTCCTCGCCAATGAGCGTACGTACGAAATCAACGGGAAACTCACCAACCCGGCCTTGGACAATCGAGAACACTGAGCACGAATCGGCGACCGCCTTCCAGAAATTGAAGGTTTCGGATATGTTGGAAGAAGCAGTGGTCGCGAACGTGATGGTGCCGATAGCCAAGTCCACAGCTTTGCCAAACAATCCCTTGTCTATGCTGGACAGCGCACTCTCCACCATAGTCTGCATCAAGGCAATTGAGACACCATCCTCGCCGGGCCGTTTTTCAATGACCTCCTTGTACAAAGCAATCGCCTCGTCGTATGAGCTCAATTGGCGTTTAATATTGGCCAGCAGAAATTTGGTAAACCACACATCATTAGCATCCCGGGGACCAGACGATGTGTTTTCCAACTGCTGGGCGTTGAGTGTGGCCTTGGTCGCTGCAATGTAGCGACCAGAGTTGTAGTAACTCTCACCGAGTCCAACCCATGAGTGATAATCGTCTGGACTGATACGCAATGCCGACTGAAATGACACCACTGCCTTGGCATAATCCTGCTTGTTGAGTTCTGCAACGCCAAGCGCGGCAAACGGCCAGCTCAGCCCTTTTCTCTTAGAGCCGGGCGGAGGCCTGACCTTGCCAGAGTCAACGACGCGTTGAGAAACCAGTTCGACACCGTCCCAATCCCTTTCGTCGGCAAGGGACCTCGCAAGTCTTTCCGCAGCGTCGACCTCAGATGGTGACAGCTCTACAGCTTTCAGAAAACATTTACGAGCGCGGTTTTTGTCTCTTGAGCATTCTTCGTAGTAGATCCCGAGACTCGTGTAGGCAGGGGCGAAGTTCAGGTCATTTTTGAGACAAGCCAAAAAGTGTGCATATGCGCCACTGCGGCTCTTCCGGGCCGCCTTGGAGGTGTCGATGTTCCATATACAAACGCCGAGGCGGTACTGCGTTTGCGCCAGCAGGCTCTTCATCGGCTGTCCTTCTTCTTCCAGTAGCGGGATGCATTTCTCCAGCTCCTCTTTGCAGCTTGAGTAGTTCCCTTTCTGAGCCTTGACCCAGGCAGCCTCTGTTCTGACTCGTAGGTTGCTTGGATCCCGCGTCAAGGCTCTCTCAAGGAAGTCGATTGCATCATCATATTCTTCTTCCTCTTCGAAGATCAAACCAACACCAATGAGCGCCGGGGTGGCCGTCGGGTCTTTTTCGAGGACGCTATCAAAGAGAGCCTTGGCCTCTTGATGATGCCTTGGAGACTGGAAGAAGACAAGAGCGGTACCCAGGCAGACCAGAAACGAGTTCTCCGTGTTTTGAAACTTCAGGTCTGTCTTCCGCCTCTCGCTAGCCAGATGTTCTCGGGCTTTGCGCATCAACTCAACGTTGCTGTCGTACTCTTCCAGGTGCTGATAGAATTCGCCCATGAGTCGATAGGCGAACAAAGAGTCAGCGGAAGTGATGCCTTCTGTCATCATCAGGATTCTATCCTCGTCCGTAATGGGTATGAACGCTGTCGGTGCGCCTCCATCCTCATCGTCTTCGCTCTCGTCATCGGTAGTTTCGGCCTCTTTCTGTTGCTTCTTCGACTCCTCTTGCTTTGGAAATGGAGATATGGCACTCGTCAAGAACCCTGTGATTATCTTGTACAGGTCGCTATCTGGGAAGAAGGTGCAGTAGTCGCGCAAGATGCTAACATCCCACTCCCTTATTTCTTTGTGGTCTTGCCAGTCAATTGTGATATCCCAAGCAAGTTTGAATGGATGCTTGATAATGACCATGTCTCTCGCTAGTTTCTGGACAACCTCGAGCTCGACTGTCTTGTCAGGTCCAGGAGCAAACACAAGCAGGCGATCATAACAGTGTTGGAGCAGCTTTTCCTCATAGACTCGGCGAAGTTCGTCATCGTTTGTCCAGTTGATAATCTCGCGATAAATATGGCCTAGTCTGCTTCGGCCCCAGACTTCCCGCTTAACTTCAATTGTGACCTCGCTGACTCTAGCACCAATTCTTGTGCGTCGCTCGCCGATAAGGGTGTTGATCCTTTTCTTCTCCTGCGTCTCGATGAACCTGGCTATCGTCTCGTACGTCTTTGCAGGGTGTGGCACACGGCCCTCAAGAGCCGGGTAGATTGGACTGTCGGGCAGGATAACCTCAAGTGCCTCTACGTAGCTGGCCTCTCCCTGGGCCTGGGCATGTTTAGTAAAGTCGTCAATAGCGCATTGACATCTGTACATGTCATTCATATCTCTATAGCGTTGTGCCAACTCGAGGGCAGCTACTTTGTACGCCGCTATCTTGTTGCCACCCTGTTTCTGATACAGCTTGACTAAGCCCTGCCATGGCTGAGGGTCATCTGGCTTCAAAGCAGCAGCAGCTAAATAGCTCTGTTCAGACTCCTCCAGTTTCTGATTCTTGTCCAGTGCAAAAGCCAGAAATATGTGCCTGTCAATGGTAGCTTGTTACTATAGTGCACTTGGAATTGTTGACAAACATCAGAGTTCAGAGATCAACGTACCCCTGAAAACTCTTTGGTTCCTTTTGCACAAACTGTCGAGCTTCCTCTATGGCATCGCCCCACTTGGACTGCCGGATGAGCTCGCCAATCGCCTTCAAAGCTGCCTTTGACATGATGCGCGAAACCTGGACTCAAATCTCGTAAACGAGAGTGGCCTGTTCCTCTGGGACACGCGATTTGAGGTGATCAAGGTGTGATTTTCTCATCAAGAGAGAGGGACGCTGTCTGGCAGCAATAACAGATGGTACAGCAAGGAGTAGATTATTGAAGACAATTATTTCATGGTAGGACCAAGATGAAGATACAGAACAACAGCCAGGGTCTGTGGGCGCTGGTACAACGGTTATGAGCTTGGTGGAGGTGACTAAATGCCATCTCAATTCAAGCACTTTCTTCTGGTATCTGCTGTCGTCACAGACAGCTAGAAGCGCGGGGCGGAGTGGAGCTGGGGACACAGTATTCAAGGGTTCCAGCGGACTGTGTGCAAGGGTCGATGGCGGGGCCGTCAAGACGACTCAAGTAGCTTATCTTATCAGCAAAAAAAAATATCCAAGTGCTCTCTGGTTTGGAGGCGCATGCAGCGATAGGTGCGATATAGAAAACTACACGCAACATCAAGCCAATCTATACGCTGCTGGCTGCTATGGAGACCTCACCCCCCAAACGTCGGAAACTGTCGCAGTCCGCCGATGCAACAATGCTTGGCTCTGCCACTCTCGAAGCAGCCGCTAGTTCGGCCGGCATGTACCGACCCAGTACCTTTATCCTGGAAACCGAGGAGCTACTCAAAGAAGTAAAGGTAGACTCTACAAAGTCGCTTACAGGCGTTGAAGAGCTGCTGCATCAAGTGAAGAGCGCCGTTGAAGCTCTTCAAGGCCATGAACCAGTTCCCGTAAGTAAATTTCCCGGTCGTCTCGCAGTAAAGCCCGCATGCAGCCAAGCTAACCCGCCTGTTCTCTTCTTTTCTAGATACACGATGCCATCCAGAAGTTCGAAAACAAGCATGACATTGTCATTCCTTTCCCTGAACCACGCCCAAGCCAAGATTCGCCCTACAAGCTTTCCTTGGACACACCATCGACATTCAACGTTGTGGGGAGCTATGTCCTCAAAACCATGGTCAAGTCTCAGGGTGATCTAGCCGTCGACATGGTCATTGAGATGCCTAAGTCTATGTTCCAGGAAAAGGACTTTCTGAACTTGCGGTACTTCTACAAAAGGTCATACTTCCTGGCGAACGTTGCTGCGGCAGTGCGCAAGGCACTGCCTGACCTCGAGGTTTCTTTTGAGAATATTCACGAAAACCCACTCGCTCCCATTCTCTGTGTACAAAAGTCATCCGCCAATGCGGGAACCAAGAAGCGACAGTCCAATGGCTCTAAAATTTGCTTGACAGGAGGGCCCAAGGTTTTGGTCATCCCATGCGCCCCCGCCGATCTGTTTCCGAAGAATAAGCTCACTTCCACAAGCAATTGCATTCGTTCTTCAACTGCCGACGAGAAAAAGGAGACTCAGCCACCAACACCATTTTACAACTCTACCGTCAAGTCTGACAGCCTATACTTTGCGTATTTCAAGACCCTCTTACAGACCAAAAAGTCGTCGCCAGCTTTCCTGGACGCTTGTACTCTTGGACGCGTGTGGCTTCACCAGAGGGGATTCAGCGGGTCGATCTCACGTGGCGGTTTCGGACACTTTGAATGGGCGTTGCTGTTGACTCTGCTCATGCAGGGTGGCGGTGGACGCAAAGGCGAAGCAGCTTTATCTTCGTCACTCAGCAGCCACCAATTATTCAAGGCGACCATGCAGTTTCTGGCAAAGTCAGATTTCACCAGTGGCAGCCACAGACCTGTGATACTCGGAAAGTCTAGCGCTGATATCTCATCCGATGGCACACGCGAGCCTGGTCCTGTGCTCTATGATGCGGCCAGACAACACAACTTTGCGTACAAGATGAGCCCTTGGTCGGCATCACTCCTCAGGAAACACGCGAAGTGGACACTGGATCTTTTGAACGACAGCACTGTAGATCAGTTTTCGCCAACATTCATCATGAAAGCGGACGTACCCCTCCAAGTCTTCGACTTGGTCGTCAAGGTACCGTGTCCTGATGCTAAGAATTCTGCAAGTTCTGTATCTCGAGGACCGACATTCGAATTCGCAAATCGGGTGTATAAGATTATCAACAAAGCTCTGAGCGAGCGTAGTCAGCTTGTGCATGTTCAAATCCCAGAACAGCACCACTGGTCTATATCGGAACCGGCGGCTCGACAGGAAACCGGTGAGCTTCTAGTTGGGGTCATATTCAACCCTGCTGAGATGGCTCGCACCGTCGATCACGGGCCATCTGCCGAGGATAAAGTGGAGGCCAGAAAGTTCCGGCAGTTCTGGGGTGAACGATCGGAGCTGCGACGTTTCAAAGACGGCACTATTCAAGAGACACTTATCTGGAAGCAGACCACTGCTTTTGGTGTTTGCGAAGAGATTATTGCTTATATTCTCAACCTGCATCTCAAGATACATCACGATGAACTCGAGTTCCGCGGCAATGGCTTTACGTCCCTCATTCACGCGAAGCCCACAGATTCAACGGCCTACTCTGCTGCCGTACAGGCTTTTGCTGATCTCGAAAGAGAGATAAGGGGCCTGGAAAACTTGCCACTTCAAGTGAGACAAGTGGCTCCAGCGGCAGCAGAACTTCGCTCAGCTTCAGTGAAGCCACCGCAATTGGACTCTGCTCGGGGGCCATATAGGCCAATGGATATTGTGATATACTTTGAGGCTTCTGGGAAATGGCCTGACAACATCGCTGCAATTCAGAGGACTAAGGTTGCTTTTCTACTCAAGATTGGCAGTATGCTGGAGTCGGCAAACTCAAGTATTACCACTCATGTCGGGCTTGAAGACGCTGAGCATGAGCAACAAAACCTTGCATTTTTGGATATAGTCTACGACGAAGGTGCAGTTTTTCGACTACGAGTTCAGAGCGACCTTGAGGAGAGTCTATTTGAGAGGCAGACCAAAGATAAAACACTCGACCAACATGTGCGCGCCGAAAGCTCGAACCACCTTGCTACTTTCCGACGCCAATATACCCATCTCCCGATGCTGAACAGGACAGTTTCTACCCTCTGCACGCGTTTCCCTGCCCTCTCTTCAACGATTCGTCTAGCGAAGCATTGGTTCAATTCTCACAAATTGAGCAATCATATACTACCTGAAGCGGTTGAGCTGATGGTCCTTCACGCGTTCCTCAACCCTGCGCCCTGGCAGACACCCACAAGTGCCACCACCGGGCTACTTCGAACATTACTGTTGCTTTCCAAATGGGATTGGCGAAACGATCCTCTGGTCGTCGACCCGTCTGCAGATATGAATAGCGAAGAGCGGAAGGCAGTTGCTACAAGGCTCACGGCATGGAGGCAGACGCTGGATCCTGCCATGAACCGCACTGTTCTGGTTGTTGCTACGCCTTCTGATGCCACCGGAACTGCTTTTACCACTGTGGACGGCCAACCCTTCCCAAGTCGTGTAGCTGCTTCACGAATGACTGCCCTCGCACGCTCGGCGTGTCGGCTTGTTCGCGAAAAGGGGGTGGACCTGGAGCCTCGCATGTTGTTTGTGCCTTCTACCGCCGAATACGACGTCTTGGTGCGGCTGGATGGGTCTGTAGTCAAGAAGTTCGCCTCACTCAAAGATGGCAATGCGCCAAAGTCAAAGTTCAAGAATCTGGACCCGTCGATGGCGCAAGGTCGCGTACCACTGGCCAGGGATCCTGTTGACACTCTTTTGGGAAGATTGTCTGATGTTTACGGCTCAACTCTTGTGTTCTTCTACGGTGGCTCTCAGGATGCTGTCATCGGTGGCTTGTGGAACCCTATGCTGGCGAGGCGGTCTTTCCGTGTCAACTTGCCGTGCTCGTTCAAGCCAGTCGAACAATCAAAATCGACGGCGGAAACCAAATCAGAACAAGACGAGGACAATGAAAGTAGTGAGAATGAGGGCGATGATCTAGTTGAGGTTAATCGAGACGCTATTTTGTCCGAAATAGCGAGGATAGGAGGCGACTTGATTGAGAGCATCGAGGTGAAGAAAGGTGGTTAGCGGATATCTAGTACACCAATCGGAAATATGTAATTGAATATGAGTTTGGAACGTGGCTTGTTACCGTTACTGCTGGTGACGAAAACAAGAAAAGAAATCCAATGTACACCCCTGAGCAGATGCGTCAACATCTTTCACCCCATCCTTACTCTATCCAAGGCCTTTCTATTCAATAACGGAACCTAGAGGAAGTTCAGGTTTGAAAGAAACGGAAAAACAGGCTAGGAATATGGAGAGCCAAGCATTTATGCTGTTATTTCCGTACAAGATATCTACCAAGTGCGAGGAAACAGGCCACGGTGATCATCAAGCTCGGCTCACGAAATCAATTTTGGTTTTAAAACTGGCTCATGGTTTATTATGGGTAAAGTAGCTATGCAAGTTAAAGTAATGATTCCATCCTTTTCTTGGTCATCTCGAGGACCGTCACGATGCTGTGGTCCAGACCCTGTTTTGACAACAGGGAGACGACCCAAGACAGTGTCTTTCCGGCGAGTTCGGGCTTTCGGTCCGTTGCTTCTAAGCCCTGCGTAAGTCTTCCCAAAGATTCTCTCAACGCCCTCGGGAAATCAGCAGACGTGAAATCTTGAACTGGGAGTAAGGGCTGGCGGATGTAACAATCCCAAGTGGCCGGATGCCTCTCATAGGACTTCATCATTGTGTCCAAGACGTGCTGTATCAGGTCTGCGCAGGATTCGACTGTAAATATGAAGCGAGAAAACATGTTGAAGAAAGCTTCGGCGGAAGTGGCCTCGAAGAACTTTTGCTTGGTCGCAATGTCAAAAATGGCCCGTGGTATTGCGCCTCCCAGGGCGGGACTCTTTTCCAGTTTCTTGACCGCTTCTTCGTCTTCAATCTTGGGCGCTTGTTGCCTCTCCAACGCCTTTGCAGCAGCCATCTCCCTGTCAGGTATCAGGTCTCCATCGTCATCATCGTCGGACTCGTCGCTGTCGTCCTTGAGCTTGATCTGGTCACTATCGTCGGTCGACTGCTCCTTCCTGAGAGCAGCAAGCGCCTTCTTGCCCTTGCCCCTGCTTTCAACCTTGGCCAGCCACTCCATTTCGACGCGGGCATACTCGACCCAAATGAAGACGCTTTTTGTGCAGAACCGACAGCCGCGGAGGAAGTACGCCCTCGCGCCGTCCATGTCCCCGTTGGCGGCGGACCGCCTCCCGACCAGCGTCCAGAGCTCTGCATCCTGGGGGTGCAACCTGAGGGCGCGGGTGGCGACGCGCCTCCAGCGCTTGGCGGCGCCCTGCTGCGAGAGGTGCTCGAGGTAGCTCCGCCACATGTGGACGGAGCCCGGGTCGCGGTTCACGCCGCGCTCGTGGATCTGACCCAGACGCCCGACGCCAGCATGCTGATGCGTGAGCTGTCGTATGCCCAGACGGGCGCAGCGTCGGGCGCGGAGGGTCTCGAGGCCGCGCTCCCACTCGGCGTAGGCGAGAAAGTCTGGGGCCTTGGAACCGGGCGCAAGGATTCGGTGCTCAAAGTCGGTTCGTTTGCGGACCAAGTTGCGAATCTCATCCTGTTGTTGCGGAAAATAACGGTCAGATAAAGTTGTTTATTCGCAAGTTCAAACGACGTGTACGTCGCCAGCTATTGTTTGTGTCAAACAAGCCATCGGCCGGATCGCGACACGAAAGGCAACAAAAAGGCGGGGGGAGTAATGATGAACTAACCCTGGTGAAAATCTCCTTGTCCTCAAACTCTCGCAGCTGAGGTACGGCCTGCTCCAGAAAGAATCGCGCTTTGTCTGCCACCCCGGCCATTGTTTTCGTCAACCCGTCAAATCCCCAAGTTTCTCTGTTGACAGGGGAAGAGTAAGGTTGAAATCGATGTTCGGTTCTACTTGTTCTGGTCTGGGAGCGATTCCCGCCGTCTTGCAACTTTTTTAGTGGGTCTCGTTCTTATCGATACCCCATCGCCGGCTTATCGACGACAGGAAAGGGTTCATCGGTCCCACCGGCCTGCTGTAGCATCGCTGGTCAAAAGTCGTAGAGTTGCCTCCCTGTTGTACAATCAATCTCTTGCACTGTCCATTACCATGGGATGGATTATGACAGCTTGTTTCCCCTGAACCATATAAACAACAGGATACTACCGTGAATCACAAGCATTTAACTTATACCACTTTTCTGTTTTTTGATTACTCGGGATATACAATATTCAGCTGGCCCACATCTATCATTTTCAAGCCTCAAGTAACCGACTCATCAACTATTTACCAGCTCTAGGTCCAAGACTCTATCGAAAGACGCAGTATTTTCTTGTTGAAGCTGCCCGGTAAGTCAATTGCCACAGTTAGTCAGCAGTCTAAAGCCTGTGATACAAGGCCACAAACTCCAGACTCTTCAAGAACCACTCTCCATCGACCCTCTTGTAGACCTCATGGTAATGGCCACCAGCGGTGGCGTGGCCATTCTTCGGCTCAGTAATTAGGCCGGCATGGGTCATGATGACGAACACGGCCTTGACCTCGTCGTCGCTGATGCGCTCGAACGAACCGCTGTCCACCATGTGGATTGTCTGCAGAGATTCGAATGTACTTTTCATAAAGGTTACCATTTCGTCGCGGTTGTCGAACTTGTACGGCTTGCTTTTGTCTTGGTGTTCGAGTGCGTTGGTCATGATGGTGCCGTCGGCGAGCTTGTATACCATAGTGGCTTCTGGCAGGGCGACGCGTTCAAAATCGGCCCAGGTTTTGGCGTCGGCGGCCCGGCAGTAGAGCTGCTTCTTGCCTCGGATGGCCTCCATGACTTCGATCGGGACGGTTGTGTTTGGTGCGGGTGTCATGTTGGGCAATTCTTATACTTGTGTACCCTGATTTTTCTTATGTCTTCCTGATTCTTTCTTTTGTTTTCTTCGTCGCCGGCTAATGAACCACAATGGACGGACGCTTTGGTAGCAGTTCTGGTGTAGCAAGTGCTCTACATATAGTCCAGTCATTCTACGAAAAGCCGCGCGGGGTTGAAATACTCTTGCAAGCCGGCCTGGCTTCATCTAGGTGGGTGCAGCTATGGTATGATGGACCACATTTACCTACAAGGGTGATTGTGTATTACTGAGCAACCATGCTTTTGCTTCGTACTTGTCCACCACTTTACTGCGAAAAATGTCTTGTGTGGAGTCTTGGCTGCTGCAAGAAGCCCATAATGAGGCAGTGTTGCATGGCTTTACGATTCGTACTTTGTACACTTGGTGGATGAGGTTCCCGCTTCACCTCCAGGCTCCCACGTCAAACACTTTTCATGAAGCGGGGAAATAGCGCAAACCCCCCTGGTCATATTGACGCACTTGGCAGCGTCTACCACCTTCCCTACCTCGCGTGGCGGAGTATTATGCGGTTTGTTCCTGTGGAAAAGTAAGTCTATTGTGTATGTATTCTTGACCCTACCACCACCGAAATCCGGTGTGGGGGCTTCGAGATTCCTACCCTCTCTCCTTTTTCGACTTGTCCGGGGTCTACCGAGTAAGCACCTCGTCCACAAGACAATGCGAGAAATCGCCCCTACCTGCTCATTAACATCAGTTGGCATCGTTCCTCACACGCTCAGTCTTGGGGTCACTCCGGACAAGATCGTCGACATCAACCCTCTTGTCCGACAGGTCATCGCTCGGAGTTCCAGTACCACCAACCTCACCGCTGTCGGCTTGTTTGCTCTCCTGCATATCGTTGACACCCTTGATGTTCCTGTCCAGTCCGGCCTCCGTCGCGCCGTGTGCGGCATCCTCGGGTGACGTGCCCAGCGTGACGCCGGGCGCATACGGCAGGATGCCCTCGTTGAGGCGCTGCTCTGGGATGAAGACATCAAACCACCGCGGGAGGAGGAAGCCGAGGAGGACGACTGCGATGATGCAGTGGGATATGGCAAAACCAAGAATCTCAAAGGGATCATGCATCCTCTGAGTAAATTTGGGGTAGCCGAGTGAGAAGACGATGAGCAGGATAGGCGCCGAGATGTACTTGAGTACCGGCGCCCAGAAGAACGGGATGGCCCAGTTGTTTCCACGCGCAACTGTGATGCCCAGATCACGGCGCAGCTGGTTGCCCTGATGTTGTGTCAGCACAGAGAGACCAGGAATGCGAACGAAAAGCCGCGGCCGGGACTTACAGAATAAAAGGCCAGCCACCAGAACTTGCTGAGCAGAGACTTGTCGCCCCAGAATCTGGGCGCCGGTACCGAGGGCGTCCTCGCCATGAAGACAGACAACAGCAGGGCGGCAATAAAAATCCCGAATCCAGCACCCGCGCCAGCCTCGGGAGACACATGGTGTGCAATAATCAGACCAACGATAAACGCCAGTGCATAGCCGCCGTTGAAAATGGTGAAGGCTGGAAGGCCTACCTGTCCGGTAACATCGCGGAAACGGTAAATAGTGGTGGCGACTACACATTCGAGGGCAACGATGCCCACCAAAGACATATCGCTGATCCAGGCGTCGACAGCGTTGAGCAGATCCCTGCCAAAGTGAGTGGCGTACATGAGCGAAAAAAGAAACGAGATTATGATGACGATGGTCGAGACGGCAACGCGTGAAACCCGCTTAGAGATCCCCGTATCCATGACCATGGTCACCAGGGATTCAAGCATGGCAAAGCAAGAGCTGAATCCGAGCACCATGATGGTGATGAAGAAAATGACGGCCCAAAAGTTGCTTCCAGGCATCTGCACAAAGGCGGCTGGCAAGGTGATGAAGGCTAGGTTGTACGTCCCCAGTACTTCACCACTGTCTGGGTGCATGCCAAGATAACCAACAATGCTAAAGACAGCAAAGCCTGCTGAAACCTCGATGGCCGAGTTGCTACAAGCAATGATGAGTGCGTCCTGCACTGCATTGGCATACTTTTGGTTATACGAAGCATATGAGGTGTAATAACCCATGCCTGATATCAAGTTTATCAAATGGTCAGCGGGAATTCTCCGAATCAACCAAGCAGAGAGGTCGACTATGACTCGTTGGGAACATACCTGCGCCGATGGAGAAAAATATGTGACTCGCAGCAGCCTGCCAAATGGCGGGCCGACTAAGCTTATCACCATGCCACTCGGCCACATAGAGCTTGATGCCGTCGACCGCATTTTCCATGGATGCACCGCGCCCAAGGAGAATGATAATCATCACAATCGGCATTCCCATTGTAAAGTACACCACGCGGCCTGTCAGCCCGACACCGCTGAACATGCAGAGCCAGACTATAAACCAGGTGAAGGCGCTCCATCCAACGATTTCGCCCACCATCCCCGACTCCGGGTAAGAGGCGTACCTAGTCACGGAGCCGTCAACAACCTCCCCTGGGATACCAGGCACAGCTTGGACAACTTGATTGTCGAAAAAGTCCTGGCTGTCTTCAGCCCAGGGGAGCGGGTTCGAGAAGGAATGCCGGAAATAAACCATGACCCAAGCGAGGATGGGCACAAAGTAGTTGGCGACTATGTAACCGTTCATGACGAGAGCAAACCCGAGACCTTTGGACCGACGTGATATGTGGTCATACGCGACGAGGCATCCACCGCGGTAGGCCTGGCCGATGGACACCTCAAGGATGACTACAGGAATAGCCAGAAAGAGGACTGCCATGAAATATGGTATGAACCATTGTCTATTGGTGGTGGAAACAGTCAGCACGGCTTTGTTGTGGCAGGCAGGCAGCTCTTTACACATTTTGGCAGCGCAGCAGAGAACTCACAATCCATTGTTTTGAAAGGCAATCGACGGAAATCGCAAAAGGTTTCCTAGACCAACAGTACCCCCCATGCAGGCGAGGACGAACGCAGCTGCTCGAAAAGGTCTGGTCAGCACCATCGAAACGTCTGTCTACCAACCAGACAGGCATGAGAAGTTGGGGTGTGTTGTGAAGCTCACTTCTCGAAGGCCAGTTATCACGTCCATCATCACCCTTCTCGGCCTCGGGTGCAAAAGCGCGATACGCCTTTCTCAACAAGTTCTTTCCTTTGTTTTCGGGCATCTTGTTCGTCACACGTCCGCTCGTCTAGAGCCCTACGAGACTCGGAAACAGAGAGTATAAGGTGTGCAGGAATGGCCCTCTGGGTGGAAAACGCCACGGGGCTGGGCGGCGGATGCCATCTTAAAAGAGTCCGGGGAGGACATCTCTTTGGCAAGAGGCGAGGCGAAAACTCACACAAAAACACCAAGACGCACCAAGAACGGGGGGGAGGGGATGATCAGGAGATTTCTTGGCCAATGCTAGACATCTCCGCCTGGGTTTGACATCGCTTTCGCTCTATCAAGCTCGGGGAGGCGGAATGACTCGAGCTTTTACGGGTATGCATGTTGCTTGGCAAATCCAACAGCGCGGATGAGGTGTGCCTAGCCAAATCCTGTCGGTTTATGGCACATAGTCGCGCCGAGCGTGGGACCTACCCGTCAAACATCTAAAAAAAAGCCGATAGGAACGGATGGGCCGTCCAATTACACGAACGGCTGACTTGCAGGCTGGGCAAAGTGGATTATAGGGCCTTCTTGGGGGGAACCAAGACTTCTTACACTGGGGTGGCATCAGGTTTGGACAAGCCGACTTTGCCGCGATTCCAACGCTTAGGTTCGCCCCGGTCACGCGACCCTGAGAATACGTTACATTTCAAGTGAATTTCTTTAAGCTCCTGATAATTAGATTTGCTGCAAGACGACAGGAGAGGCCGGGACTCGGCTTTGCCCAGTAAGTATCAAGGGGCATCATCGAACCCTTTGTGCGCATCCTGGCTTGCCTGCTCGTTCATCTCTATCGGTTGCGGATCCATCTATTTACCCAGTCTTGGCACCTCTAAATGTCAGACCCTGCAAGCTCCCTGCGCAATGACGCAGCACCGTCCAAAAGGCCAGGCCCGCTTGTTGCTTTGCGGAATTTGATCTAAGCCAAGACCAATCTGTATGTCTGCACCTGGAACGGCCCAATGTCGACTTCGAAGCCGCGGCCATCTTCAGCTAATGGCACCTCGTCCCCGTCATCTTCCAATATGTTGGTCTTTACAACCTTGGCCAGGCTCCAAGGCGAGCGCACCGTCCCGACGCCACGTCCTCCCAGGCTGTCGAAAACCCGAACAATCACCGACTTCTGACCTTGGGGTCGCGCCGGCAGGTCGCCGCGACTGACATCAGCGTCGTCTTCGCCCCGCTTCACCGCGTCGAGCACGAGGTTCTTGTCGCCGGTCAGGGTCAACGGCTGCGTGGAAAGCTTGGAAATCAACGAATCGTCACCGGCTCCGACGACGCGTAGAGGGTTGTTGAAGTTGAATGACGCCCGGACGGTATCGGGCCCGAGAGGGCCGACATGCGGCATGATGGCCCAGCGGATCGCGTGCTTGCCCATGTCGGCCGTATCGTCGGGGGCTTTGGGAGACCGAAGGAGCGAAAGGCGCATCACGTTTCCGGCCGTCGAAAACCCGTACTTACTGTCGTTGAGGATAGACACGCCGTATCCGTGCTCCGAAAGGTCGGCATACTTGTGCGAGCACACCTCAAATTTGGCCATGTCCCAACTGGGTGGAGAGAAAGAGAAAGAGACGGAGGTCAGCACAGAGGCTATCTTTTTTGGGGACTGGGCTCTTACTTACGAAGTATTGTAGTGGGTCGGCCTGCGAATAACACCATACTGGGTGTCGTACGATGCTTCGTGGTGCCGAATATCTACGGGGAACTCAACCTTGAGGAATTTCATATTCTCATGCCAGTCGACCTCTGCAGAGAATTCGACGTACGGGAGATAGCCTTCGTCAGGGAGAGATGCTGATAGCGAGATTGTCGTCTTGATGGAGCTCACTTCGCTGATCTTCATCTCGGTTGCTACACTGACACGGTGAGGGCCATTTTCGACGATGGTTGTCGTCGCCGCGCTGCTGCCAGGCAGCTCTTGTCGCGTCTCCAGATGGAACACCTCGACGTCCCAAGCTTGCCAGTACACCGGCTTGTCGTCGTAGATTGCGTACTGGTTTGCCTTGCCTGCCAGGACCTCCCGTTTGGCCCTCTTGTCGTAGAGCGAGGTGAGGCAGCCCTTCTCCACGGTTACGGTGAAAGCTTCATTCTCTAGCACAAATACGCCCGAAGACAATTCTTTCACCTTCACGGCCTTTTGGCTCTCGGACTCCTCGAAATTCTGGGTGGAAAGGAGCATGCCTCGGCCGCGAGCAATAACATCTTTTCCATCCTTGGTCTTGACGAGCTCGGCGCGAGGCCACGGCAGTGTGTTTATGGCAAGCCGACTGCTATCAGATTCCTGAGATAGGCCAAGAGTCTTGTGGATGGTTTGCAAAAGTCCGGCTGCAGTCTCGAACACCTTGGCATACACCTTGTCCGAGTCGTCGTAACACATTTTGATCGCGGTGCCAGGGAGACAGTCGTGGAACTGACACAGCAGCACACCCTCCCACATCTGCTGCAGCTGCTTTGTCGGATACTTGTAGCTTTCGGGGCTCTCAATCGATGCCAGGGTTGCCAGAATCTCAATGTCTCTGAGCAAGAACTCTGCTTGCCGGTTTTTGAGCTTTGTATTTGCCTGGGTCGTGTAAACACCCCTGTGGAGCTCAAAGTAGAGATCTCCATGCCAAGTAGGCAAGGTTTGTGCTTTTGGCATAAGTTGGTCAAAGAACTGGTCGACTGTTTTACCTAGGTGCACTCGCGGGAGCGTGCCAGTAGTGTCGGAAAGGCCCCTGAGTCTCCGGAGTCGTTCAATCTGCTCCCAGGTGGGACCACCACCACCATCTCCTTTGCCAAACTAAATTTGAAATCGGTCAGTCGTTTCGGCCAGCTGGTCTACACGTTACCTGGATGCATGCCTACCAAGATAAGAGAAGTCCGGTCCTTGTCTAGTGTCCTGTGCTCGACAACGCTGCGCTTTATCTCTGCGAGTGTTCCATTGGCGCAATAAGTCTTTGCCGGCGGCATATGGCACAGCACCTGGCTGCCATCGAGCGAGACCCTATGATTTCAAGCAGACCAGCTTAGCTTTGTGTATGGCTGGTCTGAATTGAGATGTTATATGGGTGTGAGCTTACCAGTTAAACGTAGTGTGCGGGAAGTCGTTGACGCTGTTGAAGCAAAGCTTTTGGGTAACAAAACGATCCATTCCGGCCTGCCTACACAGCTGGGGTATCTGGGGACTTTGTCCAAAAGTATCGGGCAGAAAGCTTGTGGTTGACCTGCTGCCAAAATTGCTTTCGAAAAACCGCTGCCCGTAAAGAAACTGTCTGACCAGAGATTCGCCGCTGGGCATGTTGGTGTCGTGCTCAACCCAGCTGCCACCAATCGGGTGGAATTGGCCAGCAGCTACCTTGGCTTTAACCCTCTCAAAGACATATGGGTACATCTCTTTGAGCCAAGCAAACTACATAGAGAGAATTGGCTTCCGGTTAGCCGTGATTGACAGAACCAAAGTGTCATGTGGCATGGGAACCTACCTGTTGTGCCTGTGAGCATGCAAAGTTCAGCTCTGGGTAACGATCCATCAGATCGCACTGGTTGGACCAGGATCTGGCAACCTTGCGCTTCGTCTCCTCCCAGGGCCACAGCCAGCATGTGTCAATGTGACAATGCCCAACCGCAAAGACGTCCGGACTCCTGCTGGGGTCCGCATATACAGCTTCCGAGTCGACATTTGGCCCCAGGTATCTTGCAGCAATTTTGCGCGCCGCGGTGACGGAGCTCTTGTCGCCCAGCTTGAACGTGTCAATGATCTGACTGGCTACCGTCAGGGCCTCACGCTGCTCCCAAGAGTTTTCGGGGAACTCCATGGCAGCTTCGGATATTATGGAGTAGTCGGACAGCAACCGGCGAGCGTCTAGAAAGACAGACACAAGCTCCGAGGTTGCCAACGCGAACTTCTTGTCGGGGTCTGGGGGCTGGATCGAGTCGCCTCCCGGATTGTTCTTGAAGATCGGGGCACCAGGTCCATTGCCAAACATGCCGTTGCACGCCATCTCGATGTAAATCGTATGCTGGGCCCCGTCCCGGAAGGTGTCTGGAATGATCCACTCCACCCTCTCTTTGCGGCCCGTGAGGCCTTGGAGAGGGTTACCATCGGACGTCCACACGGTACCCTCATTGTTGCAGTCCCAATGCAGTTCGATGTGCTCGGCAGCCTGCATCTCAGCCGGAAGAATTATGTCCACCTTGAACCAGTGAGTAGACCACGATGGCCCGAACGATTCCCCCACCTGTGTTGGGCGGAACTCGTTTGATGGGCTGGTGGCCTCGGCAAAAGTTGGGCGCGTCAGTCCTGGCGCGCTCCATACGGATAGGCTGAGATGTGGTGGCTCTGAGACATTCTGATCATAAAGCATGCTATTTTTGATGGCATTATGAGTATACGGCCCTTTTTTTTTTAGATGCATCAAGGTATAATCACTTACGCAAGCAGATTGGACTTTTCCCATTGGCCTGGCCCAGAAAAGTTCGGGAGTCGCTTCTGATAGAGATGATTGATGCGTTTCCCTACCGGTACGTTGGCACGTAGGGGGTATGTTCGACTGATGGCGGCGCCATCGCCGTGATCACCATTACCACGGTCGCCCGAGCACATTTTATGAGGTTTGTCAAGACCACTGTTCAAGATCAAAGAAAGGATGTGTGATCAATGAGCTGATAGACTATCAAATGAGCCGACAGGGCTGTTGTAGAGACGGATGGGCTTGTTATGCTATGTCAGATTAGCACCCGCCTAAATCATTCTGTCCTCCGGGCCCGGGGAGCCAACATCGGGTCCAGTATCTGGGCACATGTTATTGACTGCCTCGGGGGGCTATCCGGTCGACTCTGTCGGTATTGCCCCTTTTCTGGTAATCTCCCCCGCAGCCCCCGCAAACCAGGGAATCCATCTCTGGACTCTAGAGCCGTTGTTATTGACCCTGTTCACTTGGATTTTGTAGCCTCCACTAATCTTGGACCCATCGGAAAGTCGGTGTAAGTGGAAACCATGAGCCGCTATGCGGCTTACTTGAGAATTAGTGCCACGCATAGCAAGACGAAGAAAGTCATGTTTGCAAAACAGAGAAGAGTATTGTGCAGCGTCCCATGCTGTTGCACATTTCGGAGGTGTTCTATTTGGCAGTAAATGATACCAGCTTGTGGGTTTATTGGTGATCAGGAGGCTAGAGATTTGTTATTGATGCTGCCGAAAAGATGAAGGTTGTTCACCCTCGTGTCCCAGGAAGTATCCCTTACCACATTGGACAGGCCCAGGATACAGGCTCTGGACGATGCTCACCCACCCCGCACATACATCGCGGGGTTGATGTCAAAGTGGATTTGAGGATTTGGGGAAATCCTGGGGGCGCCTGATAGCGGGTCAACTTCCGTTTCGTTAAACTCGATCCAGATGGGAGGCTGGCATGAATTCCCGACATTCAACTGTCGAACAAATCATCAAATCCTGCATCAAAACAAGGCCACCAGCTCCCAGCTGTTATTGACTTCATTTTGGCTGGCATAGAGAGGGGCTGGACGAGACAAAGCTGAATACATACAAGAGCGGGTGGTGAAGACCCAAAGCACACTAACGATTACTGCTAGACCTAAGAGCTTCAGCGTGGGGTCAATAGTTGGTGGAGATGGCCCGTACTGTAGTGGGAGATGGTGGGGGTGGGTACCAGACATACGGGCACATTACGAAGTACAGTGATTGCCCTGGTCAGTGAACCTTGCTAAATCGCCTGAGCCAGTGGGTCCACTCCTACACTACTTCAACTGTGGACAGGATGTGCCTCGAAATCAAATCGTTACATCCACCACCACCAGTTTGATAGGATTATTTCCTGCAACAATTCTAGGTCTAGCTTAATATGAAGGAGTATTGGGCACAGCATTGACAACGGTCCATCGGGTTTTCCCCGATGCCGAGCCCGGTCTTTCGTTGCTGGGTCCGACTCGCGGAGCCGCAGTCAAACCGTGACAATAGGACTGGAAATAATCAGCCTGGAAAATCATGGGACGGCACACCCGCTCCTAGAACACGCTTCTTCGGAAGAATAAGAGCCTTTACGAAACAGTCATGTCCAGTAATAACTTGGTAATCTTTTCAGGCGATGGAGGCGCAGAACTGGTGGACCTCACCCAGGCCACTATCTTCATCCATGCCGACGACTTCCCGGGCGTACACATCGCCGCAAGAAACCTTGCCCAAGATTTTGCACGCGTGACCGGTGGCGTCTCGCGACCGGTTGTGCTGGTTAAAGGGAATGCAGACCCTACTGACATTGAAAAGGTAGACAATGGAATTGTTATCGGTAGTTTGCAGAGAAGCCCCTTGCTGCAAAATCTGAAAGGACATGAAGTCGTTTCTTTGGGTACCGGGCGGGTTCTTGGAAAGTGGGAGTCCTTTACAACTGCTGTTCTCGAGCAGCCTTATCCATGGTGCAAAAGGTCTTTGGTCATCGCCGGAAGCGACAAGAGAGGTGCCATCTTCGGAACATATACGCTATCGGAACAGATCGGGGTTTCACCGTGAGTGAACATTGTCGGCTGGGTACCTGCATAAGGAGATCAATGTGAACGTACATCTGACTTATAGGCAATGCACCAAAAGATGGTACTATTGGGCTGATGTGCCACCCAAGCAACGTACTTCTATCCATGCTCTCCCTGTCACCACCTACCAAGGAGAGCCAAGCGTCAAGTATCGGGGAATCTTTATCAATGACGAGGCGCCTGCCCTCACAGGCTGGGTTCTTGAAAATTTTGGTAGCTATGGCCCAGAATTCTACAAGAAAGTCTACGAACTGCTGCTACGCCTAAAGGTATTTCGGATGACTGTGTTTGCCATGATAGTCATAGTTCGAAATGACATTAACCACAGCGACAGGCAAACTTTATGTGGCCGGCCATGTGGCCGGGATATCCAAATCCAGGAGCCATTTTTTTCACCGACGATGCAGAGAACGCCCGGATTGCAGACGAGTACGGCATAGCTGTTTCCACCTCACATCACGAGCCGATGCAAAGAGCCACCAGCGAATGGTTCGCGGATAACCCTGACGGCAGCTGGAACTGGTTAACGAACCGTGAGAAGATTACCGACTTCTTCAAGGAGGGAGCTAGCAGGGCCAAAGGACTCGAGTCATATTTCACATTGGGAATGCGCGGAGAATATGACAAAGGAATGAAGGCAGACGACCCGGCTGCTGTTGTACGCGATGTACTCAAGACACAGCGGGGAATCTTTAAAGATGTGTATGGGCGAGAAGATGCCGTACCACGTAAGTCACTGTTTGTGAAAGAAAGCTCCTACTGTCGAGACGGTTTCATCGTTAGCTGCTGCTGACCCTTCACATCTTGCTACCACAGAGTTACTTGCTCTTTACAAGGAAGTACAAGAGCAATACGACAGCGGTCGTCTTGAGGTGCCAGACGACGTGACACTTCTCTTTGCAGATGACAACTTTGGGTCCATCAGAAGACTACCGACTGGGAATGAGGTTGAAAGAAGCGGCGGCGCAGGGGTAAGAGTGACTGCTTGCTTTTCACCATAATGATTGCTCGAGGCTAACGCTGGTGCACGGCTCAGATATACTATCACTTCGAGTATGTTGGTGTGCCCAGAAGCTACAAGTGGATTAATAGCAATTCGCTGGTAAGCCAAGATCTTCACCGTCGCTATGATCGGTCTTGTAATCAAGGACTGACTTCATCAACAACTGTCGCGACTCAGGGCAAAACCTGGCACCAGCTAAGGGAGGCTTATCGGAGAAAAGCAAACAGAATTTGGGTCTTCAATGTTGGTGACATTAAGCCCATTGAGGTGCCCCTGACTTTTGCCATGAAGCTTGCTTGGGACATCAACTCAGTGAAGCCCGACGACTTTCAGACGACGTTCTACAGAAGTACTGCCGAGTCTTATTTCAGCAATTCCATACTTGCACAGAGGATTGCTGCCAGCTGGCAAGCATATGATCGACTTGCCAGCTTGCGCAGACATGAGCATATTGAGCCATCTACCTTTTCCTTGCTCCATTACAACGAGGCAACCAGAGTCGTAAAGCGCTGGAAGGATCTCGTGACCGACGCAGAGGAGATAAACGCTCAGTGCAGCGAAGCAGAAAAGCCGGCAGTCTTCGAGTTGGTTCTTCATCCGGCTAAGGCTTCCTACATATTCACCCGGTTGCAGATCACGCTAGCGCGTAACCAGATGTTTGCAAGGCAAAGACGAAACACAACCAACGCTGTCGCTCGAAGAGTACTTGAGCTGTTTGACGCCGACTTTGATCTCTCGGAAGAGTTCCACCACAGCCTTCTACAAGGAAAATGGAATCACATCATGTGTCAAGCTCACATGGGTTATGGAGATACGTGGCATGCCCCTTCCCGTGATATGATCTCGGGACTCTGCTACGTTCAAACCAGACAAAACTCGAACGCAATTGTCGGGCAGATGGGAGTCGCGGTGGAGGGGCACGAGGGCGTTAGGCCAGGGCGGATCAATGAGGAGTCGGAGCGTACGCACCCGAGCCGGAGAGATCTGGTGCCGGGCCTTACGCTTGCGCCAATGAGCCGCTATGGGCCTGCCAGCCGATGGTTCGACATCTTCACACGAGGCACCCAGGTCATTCATTGGCAGGCAGTCTCGCCTTACTCGTGGATCACACTCTCTGAGAACGCTGGCACATTGAATCCCAAGTCGGCGGATCCCGATGAAGATGCTCATGTTGAGATATCCATCAATTGGGATCAGGTTTCAGATGACTTCATGTCAGAGGTCCTCGTTGATATCCGCTCAGAAGAAGGCGATTTTGAGCAACTTCACCTGCCCGTCGACGGCCGACGTCTGCCAAGCTCCTTTTCCGCCGGTTTTGTCGAGGCTGACGGCCTCATTTCCATACCTGCACCACGTGTACAGGGCCCTTTACCGTCCGACTACCAAGTGCTTTCCGAGATGGGAAGAGGGCTTGAAGGTTCAGTAGCCAACCTTGACGCTCTCAACGCTGACTCGACGCTTGGGGAATGCCTGGAATACAAGACGTATGTCTTCACAGACGCGACTGCGGCAGACGCAAACGTAGCAGTCTTGGTTTTGTATTTCAACATGACCCTCGATATTGATCCCACCGACCCCATGAGCTTCAAACTTCAGGTTGATGATGGTCAAGCTCGTACTCATACATTACTTCCATCACAAGGCCAAAAGGGCCAGGCAGGCAATGGACTTCCCGACGGCTGGTTCCATGCCGTGCAGGACTGCGTCTGGCTGCGCAAGTATGACATCAATGATACCGTCCTCACACCTGGGGAACACACCATACGCCTCTGGTTGGGACACAGCAATTTGGTACTAGAAAAGATTGTGATTGACTTTGGCGGGATGAAACCCAGCTATCTAGGCCCTCCTGCGAGCATGTACATCGACTAACCTGGAGCGAGGCAGACGTGATATTTATTAGTCGCACCTACTCTAGCATCTTAGTATTAATAGAAAGACCCCTTTACGTTTCCGTAAGCTCAGCTGCATTGCGAGTAGAAAGGAGGCGAAACTTCCTTGCAGGTCGAACCGGACTATTAATCAGGAAAATAAGTTGGTCAGCTACGGTCGAACGAATGTACGCACGTAATGATAATTCTTTTTTTTTTTCACTTACGGCACAGGTAGTACAGCCCGTGTAGCCCTGACCGCCACACTGCTGGTACTTGGCAACCGTACACCCGCTACCACCACCGCCGCCGCCGTCGCCACCGCCACCACCCGACGGCGACGACGGCTGCGGCGTGCTGGGAGCGGTGCCGACCGGGCTGCTTCCGACCTTGCAGGTGCTCTCGCAGCCGGTGCAGGCGCTGCCGGCAGCCTTGGTGGTCCCGCCGCTGTAGACGGCCGGCCCGGGCATGCTGTAGCTTGACATGGCCGAGTGGATGTTGACCAGGATGCCCGGGTGGCTCTGGGCAAAGGCGCCGGGGAAGCGCACTGTCGCGGGGCTGGCGGACCCGGAGCCTGCGACGGTGATCTGGTAGCACGTGATGTAGAACTGGCCACCACCCGAGGACCCGGCGGCGTGGAGGGCGAGCGCCTCGGCGCGGAGCAGATAGTCGCCCGGTGCGATGTCGGAGGGGATCTTGACGTTCATTTTGCCGCAGCAGCTGTTGTGATGGCCTGTTAGATGAGCCTCCCTATGGTCCCTGATTCTTTGGGCGCGTCCAGGGTTGTTCAAAAAAAAAAAAAAAAATACCGCGCGGCTCATGACGAGCGAGAAAGAGAGACGAGAGGAAAAAAAGCTTACGTGTTGAGGTCCTTGGTTCCCCAGTAGTCATCATCTCCAGACCCGCTGCCGGCCTTCTTGGCCCACGAGTCCTCAAAGATCTTGAACCACCCGCCAGAGCCGTCGTTGGTGGCGGCGTTGTCGACCTTGCTCAGGTAGACGGCCACGGGGCCGTAGTGGGCTCCGCCGATGGCCTCGTTGCTGCACGACCGATCGCCGTTCTGCTGGTGCATCTCGACCGTCACGGTGGAGCCGGCGTTGACGGCGCACTTGCGGCCGACGGGCCCGGAGTTGGCATTGCACCGAATGTCGTTGGACGCGACGTTTGTCACGGGCGAGTTGGACAGAGGAAGGCGCGCGCATTGCGATCCGTGAATTTCGAGACTGCCATGTTAGACTTGGTTAACTGGCTTAGGAAGTAACCAAAAAGAAAGAGGAAGACTTATCATGTCGACGCCGTCAACCCAAAGCTGCTGGAAGGTGGCATGGCCCAGCACCTCCCTTGCGGCCAAGGCTGCCAGAAGTGAGAAAACGTATGACTTCATGACGAGGAAAAAGCACTACGCGCTACTGTCAAGGGTGGCTTGTGAAAAGACCAAGTATAAGCACGTCGACCGCCCGGGGCAGCTGTGGCAGTCTTATATGGCACGCATCGAGCACCACCGACATCCGCGGCGTCGTGACTTTTCATTAATCTGGCGCATCCAGAGCTTCAAACCAGGGCCTAGTCCCTAGCTTACTTGTGCACTTTCGCCGATGGATACCAGGCTCACCAAGGACTAACTCACGGAGGCCTCGTCCGAGCACCAAGACATAGAAGGACCGCCTCCCCGGGAGGAGCCAACCATTTTTTGAGAGCGCTGTGCCAACGATCGTGATGCATGGCCTTCCTGATCCGGAAACTCACTGGAATCGGAGCGAGACCGTGGGTCAGTGAATCACGGTTGCGGGGGGATTCTGTGGCTCACCTGGTCTCTCCCTGACAGACCAGCCTCTGTCTCCGGACCGACCAATCTTGAATCGCTGCCTATATTGCTGCTGAAATTAAATGGTTTACACAAAATCCCAAGCAGATTGGGCCAAGCCCCATGTATTGGTGGGAACGGTACTGTATCTTTCCCCACTCGTGTTTTTCTGCGACGTGACACAGACTACACGTGTCCCGGCGGCTGACGGGCCGTCATATAGTTGTCGAATCGGGAAACCAAGGAGGCACATCTCCCGCTTTCGGTATCTGCTCACCTTGCAAAGTCAGCCCCATAAAACCAACGGAAACATAATAATAGAAAAAAAAAAAAGAAAAGAAAAACACCTGCTGCCTGTAAAAGTCATTATCAAAGAGCTACTAGTAGTGTTGTCACGAAAAAAAAAAAAAAAAAAAAAAAAAAAAAAAAAAAAAAAAAAAAAAAAAAAAAAAAAAAAAAAAAAAAAAAAAAAAAAAAAAAAAAAAAAAAAAAAAAAAAAAAAAAAAAAAAAAAAAAAAAAAAAAAAAAAAAAAAAAAAAAAAAAAAAAAAAAAAAAAAAAAAAAAAAAAAAAAAAAAAAAAAAAAAAAAAAAAAAAAAAAAAAAAAAAAAAAAAAAAAAAAAAAAAAAAAAAAAAAAAAAAAAAAAAAAAAAAAAAAAAAAAAAAAAAAAAAAAAAAAAAAAAAAAAAAAAAAAAAAAAAAAAAAAAAAAAAAAAAAAAAAAAAAAAAAAAAAAAAAAAAAAAAAAAAAAAAAAAAAAAAAAACCAGGGTTGAACTCGTACAAAGCCAGCACACAAATCTATGGCAGGGAATCAATGGTACATCCTGAGCTCATACCTGTGGGAACCAGCCAGAGCATACAAAAGCAGACATGATATATGGCGTCCACACCACGCGCAGCAAATGCTGGTATATATATCCCAAAGGGGCAAGGTGCAGAAATGAAAAAAAAAAAAAAAAAAAGGAAAACCGAAACAAGAATGCGAAGAGATCCTGGCAGCAAAGTTCGAACGCCTTGGGCGCTGTCATTCCTCATCGACGCTTCCCATGGCCGTACTGCTCTTGCTGCCCTTCCGTCCGAGCTTCAAGATGCTCAGCCTTTTGCGCACACTGCCGAGCTTAGCAGCAGGTCCACCCGCAGCTCCTCCCGACACGAACCTATCTGCGGGGAGCAATTCAGCGGACGGTCTAACGTCAGTGCTTCTGCGCCCAGCAGGAACATCGTTACTGTATCCGCCCTTCTGGCCGACGCCCGACCCCACCGTTGCCGAATAATCGGTGAACCAGTCTCCGCCGTCTTTAGCGTCGGGTCCATTCTCGTTCGTCGTAACGGTGGCCGTGGACGTCATGAGCGAGAAATCCTGCTTTTCCAGGACCGAAAGCGGCCTGAAGATGCTGCGACGCTTGTTGGCAGTGGTCGTATCGCGGCTACTGACACGACTCAAATCTCCGTTCGCATCGCGGTCGCTTTGCGTCTGAGATTGAGATTGTTGCTGTGGCGTCTTTAGCGGCTCAGTATTGGTCTTCAAAGGCGGAAGCTGTGACTGCCAATTCGCCTGGTGTTGTGACAGAGGCGAAGTAGGCGTGGGCGGAGTTTCTTTCTTGCGTCCACCGAGGAAGCTCAACCGTGCGCCCTTGCCCTGTCGTAGAGATACAGGTCTGACAGTAACCACAGATTCGTCTGGATGCGTCATCACATTGCCGTTCGTCATGAAGGGCGACATCAAGCCCTGCTGCCGCGCAACAGGTGAAGACGCGTGATCTGCTGCAGAAGTCCGCGACCATGTTGGCGACAAGACAGAGCCCGTGGCTTCTTGCTGCGGCTGCGGCGGCGTGAACGTTGCTATCTCGGGCGCGAAAGTGCTCTCAAAGTCTAAAATCAAACGCAAAGTCAGTATTTATGAGAACGGCATATGAAATCAGGGTGGAGTGCTTACATCTTTGCAGATCCATATGATGGCGAGAAAGGATCTCATTAGAGCTCTTGGCCATGTTGGCGAGGACACGCTTCAACATGATGGCATGATCGATAAGCGCCATCTTGATGGCATTCTCCTTCGGGTCGAGGATCACACCGTCGTCACTGTCATCATCAGATTCATCGGCATCTGAATCGTCGTCATTCTCCTGGTCTTCGGCGTCTTTGCGCGGCGGCTTCGCCGAAGTTATCAGCTGTCGGTAGCATACAACACTGTTCTCCGAGTTCGGATTGACTGATATGCTGACTGCATCGACAAGCAGCTGAGCCAACTCCTTACCACCCTCCCCTTGAAGCACCCTTTTCTCAACGCCAGACATCTCTTGTGTTTTTCGGACTATGCGCTCGAGTGCAGTCTGCTTGGCATCAAGACTAATGTTGTAGCTGTCAACGATCTCGCTACGACGCAGGATAGTGGGGAACGAGTCGGCAGTGACATAAATCGTCTTCTCGGCATAGTGATCTGCAGGAGGACCGGTTGTACTGCGCTTTGAAGTGACAGCAAACTTTTGCGGGTGAGGAGTCACGAGATACTCGCGAATCGGTTGCGGTACTCGCGACCTTTGGAACACGAGGTGCTTCAGGTCACGATCAGGGCTGATGGCCGAGATGACGAGAAATTGGCCCTCGACATCGTCTACGTTTTCATTGGTAACGATCTGAGCAGAGGGATACTGCTCTTGAATGCGGTCCGTGAACGCCGATGCCCTCTCGCTCGGCGAACCCTCATAAACGAATTCCTTGTCGCGGACACTAACTGGGAACCCGAGCCCACGAAAAACGACCTTGTAGTACTTTGGCACTAGCTTGTCGCTCTTAGCCAAGGTCTCATAGATGGTCGCAATCGCCCGCTCTGTCCTCGCGAGCTTGGAAAAGTCGAATACGTTGGTCTCGTACTGCAGCTGCAGCTCCTTGTACGCCTCCAGAGCGCTAGACCAGGCTGCACCGTCTTCAAAGTGTTTGATCATTTCAAAGTATATTCGCTCTTTGCGCTCGAAGTGCGTCTGCGCCGGGAAAGGGGGATCGATCAGGGCTGGCGTCATCTTGGTCGGGTTCCAGTCGTATAGGTCTGCATGCAAGCGCAGAGCCAAGCCAGCCTCGCCCTGGTTTCGAGCTTCGGCCTGTAGGTGGGCTAGTTGGTGAACATAGCGGATGAATATCTCCTCCTTCTGCATATCCCGCAGGAACTCCATCAAACGCAACCTGTGGATAAGGTGGGATGCCTCGCCAGATCCGGAACCGTCGCCGCTGTGCACTGCCACCAGCAACTCGAGTAACTCGTCAACAGTACCCATCAGCTCACCAAGTGCTGCGTACAGAGGGTCGCCGTCTACCAGTGATAATGGCTCAAAACGTTCCATCAGCTCGCTAACGAACAACTTCTGCAGGATGCTCTCGGTGAGCGGCTTGGATTTGAGGTAATCGTCCAAGCAGTCGATAATCTCGGCCTGGATGACCGACAAATCCTCGCTCAGAGTCCACTCGCTCACGATCATCGTCTGCAGCACCTCGACGGCCATCCGGCGGAGACCTTCGTGGACACTCAAACAAAGCTCGACGATCGGCCCAACGAGCGTGGGCACGTATTGCACCTGATAACCACCGAGCTTGGACAGCCCATATCTTGTCATCTCCTCCGAGCTCGTCTCCCATCCAATGGCTTCCCAGGTTCGGCGCAACAGCTCAGCACCGTGCTCTCTTACGTCACCTGCGATCTTCCACACCGCCCGGCGTTTCTGCTCCGGGAACGTCTCCAATGCTAGTGAAGGACTGCTGACGAGCTGCAGCAACGTAGTGAAGAACATCTTCCACAGCTCCGTGCTAAAGTTCTCTGCTTCGTCCGGGTCGGGCAGGAAGGACTCGAGAAGAATGCCAGCGACATACTCGAGAGTTCGCATCGCTGACTTGTGGTGAAAGATATGCACGCTCAGCCAGTCTGGAGGAAATGCTTCACCTTTCAAGATGCTCATGTGGACGTTAAGAGTGTTCTCGAGAACAATGTGAAGATCCTCCTCGCCCAGCTCGAACTGCATTCCGCTTGGCGAGTTCGACAGTGCCGACAGGACGGCAGAAAGTTCGATGAGAGCCTCGTCAAACGCCGCCGGCTCCGCCGTCGGCCTGCTCGGGAAGGGATACTGCGTAGGGAATAGTAGCGAAAGGCGGGATTTTGGCTTGCGAGGGACCTCCTGTATAGCCGCGTACGACTGCATTATTTTGGGGATGTAGTCTGGTATTTCCGGGCCGAGGTGGTCAATCTGGCTGGCAAGTACGGAGCAGCAAAGACGAACCTGCTCTTTCCACTGATCTGACACGTTATCCGTGTAACCCCAGTGCGGCGAGATCCACCTAACGGTGTTTGCGCTTAGGACGGATCTTTGATCTGGGTGGGAGAATATCTCGAGCTTGGAGTAGTTTATGATGAGAACTAGCTTGTAAAGGACCAGTTTGCCCTTGACCAGCGAGCAAGAATCCATAAAATCAATAGCAATATGCATTATCTCCTCAGTCGTCAGGAGGCCGGCAAGCTCAGGCAGCCATGTGTGGAAATACTGCACAGCCAGCGTCTGACTGCCGACAAGGATGGGGATTGTTTGACGCATCATTGCGTCCAGCGACTTGAATATACTCTGAAGTTGGCGTGTAAAACCGGGAGTCGAGCCCGTAATTCCGATACTTGCTTCCTTGACCTTTTGCTGATCGCGAGCAGAAGTAACGAACTTGAGGATGTGCCTAACGACTTTGAACGTTGCCCTCAACATTCTTGCAGTCTCGGGGTCGCTGGGTTTGTCTAGCAATCTTGTGAAAGACTTGACTAGGCAAGTTGTGGCTGAGGGGTAATTGAACCTGGTCTCCGCATATTGATCAACCAAGGGGCCGAGGTTGAAGCGTCTATCGTGTACGATGTCGAGGACTCGTACGAGCGCAGTGAAAACTAAATCCTCATGGTCTTCGTTTCCTGAATATTCGGTAAGGATGGCAAACAACGCATCGAGAACGTCGTTGAGGAGCTTGACAATTTCTATCTCAGGCACAAATATCACCTGCTTCAGAAGGACGGGCAAGTCCTCCTTGGGTATCTCCTTCCACTTGAGTACGCCCAGCAGTGCTCTGTCTTGCGAGAAACGAGTGCTGCACAAGTAGCTATTAACACGCAGCGAGGCCAGCGATCCGCTGAGGTCAGCCTGGGCAGTCCTTGCGTTCCATGGCAAGGACAGGTAACCATCCCTCGTGCCAGGTGATTGGCTGGATTTCGGCTTGGCGGTATGCTCATCAACTTTGTAAAGCAGCAGTGAGTGCGCACCGTCGGCGACGAAAGCCTCTTGATCCCAAAGAGGCATGTATGCAACCGCAAAAGGAGGGTTCGGAATGTCCGCAAGGAACATAACCACATGAGATGTAAACACATCTTCTGGTGCCAAGAGTAGTCTGATTGTTTGATCCCAGCTCCCATCGCGCTCGACGGCAACCGTCTTCCACGAGCTCAAGCCTTCACTGTTTGACGAGGGATATATACTGTTTTCGATTCGTTCGCCCGAGGCACGGCGGACCTCGATTGTGAGCTGGAGGTTGGTCAAATGCGCGGAGCTAGGGAGCGATGTGGATCCACCACCGAACTTTGACAGCCCGTACTGTTTCGCAAGGCTCGCTGTGTTGATTGTAAGGTATATGTCGGATCTTGGCTTGGTGGGTGCACCAGAAAATCCGAGCTTGTTGGTCTTGCAGACGCTCGAGAGCAACGTCGGCGTCGACTTGATGAGATTGTCGGCATCTGGGTGGTTAAAGGCTCTCAGAACGAGCTGTAGCCGCTCGGCACCCCTCGACTTTTCCACCTGCGTCGTCTTGTTCTCGATCAGATTATTAATGAGGGAGCCTGGGTCACCGATGGTTCCACCCTTCTCGATTCCCGGCTTCTCTGTTGTAGATGTAAATATGTTGATGACATGCTCCACTTCATCTTCTTGTTTCATTATAGCGTTCAATTTCATAATACCAACGCCGATCGTCCGGTCTGCGGTCAGCTCCGAAGGGCCACCATCGAGAGACCACCGGGTCCCTTTGGAGTTTGCAGTGCCGGGGCGGCCATCTCGGCTTTCGGGGCCTCCCACGATCGACACTTGACTCTGCACATCCGGTCGCTGTTCCGTCAGAGGATCTAGCTTGGTACCGCCTCCACCCCTAGAGAAAGCAGACCTAGTGCTTTTCCCTGCCCACATGAGGCTTCTGCGCATGGATTTGTTCCCGCTCGACAGGGGCGGCTTCGAGTGCTCCTTGCCGAAAGTAGGCATCGCGTGGTTAACAGGTCCAGTCCGCGAAGCAGGCTTGCCCATTGGAATCTCCTGCGGTGCATGTACTTTGACCACTAAGAACAGTTCCGACTCAGCCGAAGGGGCTTCGCCAATGTCCGTAGCCGACAGATCTGTGAACAGCGCCTTGAGTTGACTAGACATGGTGAGGGCGCCAATAGCACCACCTGCAGGAACTTCTACAGAATAATTTTCGGAAAGGCGTACTAGGTCCCCAGTGCCGGCATCCTTTCGGGCGATATAAAACAGCAACCTCGAGGCGTCGAAAGATGTACCAGCAAAGCCCTTGATATCGACGAGCAGGTGATGCAGCGCAGTCGTCTCGATGGGTGGTTGCGGACTTTCGTCCAACAAGCTCATGATAGACTGCAGCTTGGTGATCTCCACGACCGAGTCGTCGCCTGTGAGAACTCGCCCACGCTCCCGCGGGTCTCGCACTATAACCTCGCCGCCGCATAATTTGTTGACGCGCACGAGATCCCAGACGGTCTTCTCACGTAAATTGTCGTACTCCCACGAGGTGAGGACGTTGTGTAAAAACTGCTGCCTTGAGAAGTTGAGTGTCGAAATTAGCTGAGATAACCGATCGAGTTTCTGATATTGCCGAGCCAGCAGCAGCCCGTGCAAATTTGTCGAGTGCCATTCCCGAAGGCAAGATGCTATTTCATCAATGAGTGGCTCTGAAGTCGACGTCGGCGTCTCGTCGCCAATCTTGAGCATCGGCACGGGCGCCGGTGGTCGAGGTTGGCCCGGTTCATGCTTCAGAGCAACGGACAGGCGCTTGGGCGTCACATCGGCTGACTTCCTGGCCTTGGAGATATCGCCGCCAAGCTTATCAAATGCAGCTATTGGGACCTGCAGGATCCTGGACTTTTCCCTCTTTTTCTTGGGCTCCACGGGGGTCAAACCGCCCTTCCCGGAGTCACTACCGATATGTACAGGCTCGCCCGAAGGATCGACGACGCCATCGTCGCTGTCGTTCTCGTCGGTTTCGTCGGTTTCGCCGAGCAGTTCGCGTACCTCGACGCAGCTCCGGGGGAAGATTCCGCTGAATACGCGCGCCTCTAGCGTCTGACCCTTTACCGAAGTGAGTCCTGCGAGCAAACTCGGAGGCGCAACGAGGTATCCCCTGAGCCAGTCGCCATCGGGAGTCTCTTCTATTATGTAAAGGTCATCGCCAATTTCGAGTGGCAAGTCGGCCGGGCTCTGAGCAGCAAATGGGTAGGTCGCGACGGCGAAGGCGATTCGGGGCAGAGGGTGCCAGGGCATCGTGATCGCACGTCGCGCATAAGTGAGTGTCGTGTACGCCGAATCAGTCTCGATAATCGGTGACTGGGAACACAAGAAAGAAAGATCGGCGGGTCGGGTCGGGCAAGGGGTATGTCCAGTTGGAAGCTGGTGCAATCTTTTTGTCTTTGCCCAGGCTCCACAGCAGCAACAGCAGCAGCAGCGCGTACAGGTGGCGCTCAGAGTGTCAGATTTTTGTGCGGCTCCGCCGCCGTTTGTTTGCAAATAGTGTGACGCGAGACTACGAGGGAGCAATCGGGACTGTAGGCATGGTCGAGAGGTCTGTGTGAGTGGTATGTGCGGGATGAATGCCTGAGAGGGTCAGAGAGATGGCTGGGCTTGCCCTCGTGCCGAATGTACACACCGCGACCCGTACGCAAATTAATTTTCCAAGCCGAGTTAAGATGCCTCTCGATGCAGCAGACAAAATGTAATGCAAAATGGATTCAAAGCCCCAAAAGAAGAAACAGAAGAAAAACAAAAGTCGGGATGCAGGCAAGAAGCGTTGGCCAGATCTGATACTCGTGGGGAAACAAATGTGATTCCCTCCGCTGTAGCACACCCCTGAGCTGATAAACGGGATCAAACGGCAAAAATTCCAATTGCTTCGGTGGTTGGTCGGTGCTGGTGTGGGGTGTGCAGTAGTCTACAGAGGTGAGATAGAATAAAGTGGGCCCTGGATTTGCTCCTAAAGTCGTACTTTGCGTCCTTGTCCCTGGCAGATGGCCCAGTGTAGGATGGATCATCGCCCCCAGCGAAAAAGTCTCATCCATCCCATCACATAATTTTTGTCGTGAGCTGCTGGGCGGAGCGTCGATGAGATGGTGTTTTCCGATGTATTGTTTTTCGTTTGCACAGTAATGTATTGAGTTTTCATCGGAACTCTAAATCTAGCCACGAACGAACATCAATCGCCTCGTCATCCGTTCTTAAATGAGTTGACCTCAATAGAGACAAGATCTACCTTTGGATAATAATTGCCTGTCGTACCCATACTGAGGTGAAATTATAAAGGGTCAAGGAGTATCAAGCCTGGTGGAGAGCAGAGGAAGTCACCCGCCCACGCGGTCGACATGCGGTGTCTGATACATTAGCATGCAATGTACATCTTTTCAGGTAATTGAGGCACGCCGCATATTCACCCCAGGTGATCATTCATGGAATTCTGGCGGCCCGCGGTCCGGTTCGAAATCGGATGGACCTCAATCCAGCAGACCATATGCGACAGCATGCACCCTGCGCCATCATTGATCGTCCCGTCCCAAGCAATAGGGTCCAGGACGTCAGAGTATGAACATGCAACCCACGTGCAAGTCCGTGATGAAGATGACCATGTATCTTTAGGCTGGAAGGCAATTCCGTAGTTGAACATAAGAAAAAAATTAAAAAAAAAATTAAAAACACAAATTCAACCGCATGGATGTGCTCGGACAAAACCCTTAATTCAGCCTTCAGACAATCAAAGGACAAAAAAACCCAGGTTGTGGACGCATGGTTTATTTTCATACATTGACTTTTTGGCGAGCACTCGCAGGCGAGTCTGAAGCGACGCTGCTTACCTGTAAGCATGTGCTGACAGCCAGTGGCGGCGGCCCGACCCCAGGGTCACGTCCCCGCCAGCCAAAAGTGGGTTCAATTAATGTATTGAAATCGGAGTGGGCCTGGCTTTAGATTTGCGACCGGATGTTACCGACATTTCCAGGATTCAACCACAGGGCAGTTAACTGGAGGGGTCAGTCTTATAAAAGAAGCTGTGTGGTATATGTAGAGGCATTGCAGGACCCTTTCCAGGTTGCATTATAGGTACACTGTATAAAGAAACGGAGGGGAACGAAAGAAAAGGTCAACACGGAAAGCACCCCGGAAAAGAAACTCCACAGAAAAAAATAAAGTGAAAAGAAACGTTTTGTTACATTTTGGCAAGGCGGATTGCTCCGCATCCATTCCCAGTCATCTGTTAATAACCAAAAGGCTCGACGGACGACCGGCAACACCTTTTGCCCATGGACCGAGCAGTGGTGCACACGCACGTCAATGTTGCTCGATTTATTTTTTATTTTTTAGGCATTTTTTGTAACGTCGTTGTTACTTGCAAAGAAAAAGGAAAATGAATCCGTGCTTCCCTTGCACC